>NW_026087456.1:0-131930 GCF_022539395.1 Myiozetetes cayanensis | reverse complement strand
GAAACCTCTTATCAATCACTTATGTAAAAGGTGTAAAACCAGAACAATGAATGAAGCACAAAGCAGGCAGCACAGGATGAAAAACTACATTTTAAACAATGTTTTTTTAAAAGTCCAATCACTTCCTAATATAATTTCAGGTATTCTGATGAGCTTTTTGAAGTTACGCTTCATGAGTTAGAGTGAAATCTCATTTCACTGTGAAAATAAGTGGTTTTGATAGCAAATTCTATTACCTTAGTATTTTCCACGTTTTCACTGATTTAATAATCGCCCTAAACCTTCCTCCTCACGGTGACAACTGCCCTGTAACAAGTGAGTGTAAGGCACCCTGAATGCAGACCCTACTCCCAGCTTATGAGTCTGTTGCAGTGAAAGCAATGGCAAAATAAGATTTTATGTTTTCACTGCAAGTGCTGATGGATGAAGGTGTCCCTTGGTGTATCTCTAAGGATGCTGGATCATTGCATTGATTCTTAACTGGCATTAAACTCTCAACATAATGAAAGCTGCAATATTTGGTCCCAGAAATACATGCACACATATGTATGTATATATGTCTACACGCACATACATATAGCACCACAGTATATAAACAGTCCTGTAAATAATACTCTAAATAAATAATGTTAAAAAAACCCCAAACCTGCAAGTAATGTTATCAAGACATTTTGAGAGGTGGCCTTTAAGAAAAAAACAAACCCCTTCTGAACTCTTAATTTAAGACAACTAATTTCAACTCATTCTAAATGAAAAACGCTCTTGCACTAAGAATACAATTCTATATTAATGTAACCCATTCAATACAAATTGACACAGAGCTGTACACTGCATTTTATTTCCTGCTGTTAGGATGCAATGCCTGTGCAGGGGAATGAGGGCACTGTCTTCCTTCAAGTGCTAAGGATGTGATTCCAGAATTCTGCCTGTTTACAGGTAGATGCCTGAGCTGGATTGTAATTTCCCAGAAATGTTTCAAATGAGATTACTGTGGTTTGCTTTTCATTTTCAAATTTATGTCGAATTTTAACTTATGACCAGGATTTAAATATGACTACACGCTGATTATCAAACAATAGGATCCAAAATTTTATTGAAATAGATTTTCTTTCTACAAAAATATAATTACACATAGTACCCTGATTATTTCCTGTAGTTAGTTCAATACACAATTCACTGAAATGTTTTACAACCTTCCAAACAATATCTGTTTAAGTTTAAAATTATTCAAATGGTAACTTGGAGGCACTTCCCATTTAAAAAATAACTTACACTACATTAAGGCTGAAACACACTTAAGTTTGAGATCCATTTTCATAATGTTAAATAGCTCCCATGGACTTATTTAAATACTTGCAATGAATATTGACAGCTTTTCCTTCAGTTCTCCTTTCTCTACAAAACCGATCAGTGTTTTTAGTGGAGTGGAATCCACTGTGGTCCTAACGTTTTTCAAAAATGTCCATATTTTTACTTCTGATGAAATTTGTTATAGGTTTATGCTTTAGTCCCTGAGACAGCCTGCAATGCCTTATCAATTGTTTATAAGAATATATATATTAAACGTTGCCAAGCTGAGATTTTTATAAAAGACACCTTACTCAACAACATTTTATAGAAATCACAAACATAATTGGGTTCTTTATACCTTTGTCTATAAAGACAAAAGAGTTATCTCAACTCTTTCCTAATAGACAGTATTAAGAATTACATGTGTTTGGAATTGCTCTTTTTACCCAGTTCTTTTTTCTGTTGCTGTCAGCCTTGTTTTACAAGCGACACATCAAAATGGGTTTTTTTTTCAGTTTTCAGATGTCTTGATATGTACCTGGAAAAAACCAAAATCTTATTATTTTCTAAAATCTGCAGAAACATTGCCTAAGACATTAGGTTTTCCCTTTTTCCAGCTAAGGCTAGAGTTTAAGGCTGTAGTAATTCTCTTCAGTGACTTCTGCTGAGTATTTTCTACTTATTGGCTCACTTGGGAAACACTTGGGAAAAACTTGAAGAATTAAAAAATCACATGTTCATCTAAAAATGATATAATATATTGACATAATATAATTAATACACAAGATGGTGACTGAAAAAAAGTTTTTTTAATCAAGACCCAAATCCTAGCGACTACACTTGCAAAACTGGAGAATCATCCCATTTGAGCATTTCCAGCACTTTCTGTGACATAAATTTAACTCCTCCCCTGAATAATTAATATAATTAATTATAATTGTGTGAGTTTCCCCACACAAAATTACATTCAAAATTAAACAGAATTCATGATTTTCAATACTATAGGATTGGAACAACCAAAACTCATTTAACAACGAATAATAAAAGTGCTTTTATTAACATGCTTACCTCACTAAGTATTGCCCAGACAGGGGAATCAGAACTGATCGATAAACGAATAGCCTGTATTCTTCCTATGGACTGATTGATACTGCCTTCTGCAATTCCATTTTCAAAAGCTCCTAAATAAAAAAACCAGAACAAGATCCATGCAAACATACATTAGAATGAAATATATTTCCAAGCAAAAGCTCTAAATTACAAGCTATCAATTAAATCCACATATTATTAAATAAAACATTTAGGAAAAGAATCTTTTGGAAAAGGTCAAACAATAACAATGAAAAATAAAGCTTTAAACAAGAAGAAGGATTCATTCCTTCAGTTACACCAACTAGGATCTGGAGAAGAATACAAGAGAATAACCTATAGCTACAAATGTTAAATAAATTTGCATATGCTAGTGGTAACCATATACATGTGGCACACATGGTCATTTTATATCATCTAGAACAGTTTTTCTGAGAAGCATTACTATCTGTAAAAAGATGTGTTGGGAATCATGGACCAATGGTGACACATTTCTTCAATAGTTTAGTGCTTTTTAACCTACCTTGTTAAACTGGCATGAAATCCCTGCAGATAAATAAAAAACACTCATCCCATATATGATATTCATTCCTATAAACTTGCGTGTGCAACTGTGAGCTGACAGCATCTCAGTTTGCATCTCTAATTAGAGCAAAGCAGCCATGAGCAGGTGAGAGAAAAGCCAAAGCATACAAAGTGTAGGAGAGATGAACAGTGGTTCACTGGGAGAAAGGAGTAATTAAGTAGTAGAAGGCACAGAAGTGGCAAGCAAATCAGATCTCCCAGCAGACCATTTTTGTTCACGTAGTGGTGTTTTAGTTTAGGTAACAGTAGAAACCAGGCCTTGGCAAGCATGTGGAGAGTCTGCAGTTTGTTTAAGAGAAGCTGCTCACCACCCTGAGAAAGGAAGAAGAGAAAGCAGGGGTGGGGGCAAAAAGGGGTATCGTGCTTTATTTCAGGTTAGAGCACAAGTTAATGCTGTCATAATCATGATCTTTGTCTTCATCTTTGGCTGCAAAAGCCAAACCAGAATCTATCATCCTGTAGGGTGGGTTGATCCTGGCTGGACAAGGGGTGCCCCCCAAGCCACTGTATCATTTCCCTCCTCAGCTGGGTAGGGGAAAGAAAACACAACTAAAAGCTTGTGGGTTGAAATAAGGACAGGGAGAGATCACTCAGAAACCACTGTCATGGGCAAAACAGACTTGACTTGGGGAAAAAATTGATTTATTACCAATCATATCAGAGCAGAGTAATGAGAAATAAAACCAAATTTTGAAAACACCTTCCCCCAGGCCTGCCCCCTTGGGGTAAACTTTACTCTTGATTTTCTTTACCTCCCTGCCCCCTAGGGTGCAGGGGGACAGGGAGTGGGGGTTGTGGTCAGTTCATCCTGTGTTGTCTCTGCTCCTCCATCCTCCTCAGGGGAGTCAGCATGGCATCCTTCCCATCCTTCTTCATCAGTCTTGGTGTCTCCAGAGTTATTTGCCTCATGTATTCTGACTCCTCTCCCCAGCTCCAATTCCTGTCACTCAGGGTTTTTTTCCCAATCTTAAATATGTTACCCCAGAAGCACTACTTCTATCGCTGATGGACTTGGCCTTGGCCAGTGGATGGTTCATCCTGGAGCCTTCTCCTTCTCACAGAAGCCACCACTGTAGCCCCCCTGCTACCAAAACCTTGCCACACAAATCCAATCCATCCTATTAAGATCTTGCAGGGACTGTAATTATTTTATTTTCTTCTTATTAGATGTCTTGGCTTTTGCTGCTGCTCGTAGGGTTCTTATTTAAACCAAAATAGGATAGTCATTGGTCAAACATCATACGCTACATTACAAAACAGTGCAAAGGGTTTATTTTCCTTATTAATTCATCTTGGAATGTTGAATTTATTAAAGAGTTAATGAAATGCTCCCAAGCAGAAACACTTTTTATGTAAGAACAGAATTTCTGGTTTTGAAGTGACAATAAAAAAATTACCTATTTTTAAATATCCATCATTGGTTGCTGGGTAGTTAAATTTATTTCCAGTATCAACCAGTTCTTCTCTTTGCATTTCCTGTAAAAAACCACCAAACAATAAAACTTTCAGAAATGTTGTCTAGGGTATGACATTTTATGCTGAACATCATCCTTAAAATGAAATACAGTTGGAAACAAGAGACTTACATCAGCTGGCAAAACTTCCACAGTAGTGTTAAACAGTTTGTCACCAGGGTGCTCCATGTTTCCACTTCTGAATAAGTACCTGATGATAAAAGTATATTATTTCCAGGCATTTCATATTTTAGAAAAGTTCGAGGGAAGTAATTCTTTCCAGTTTTGAAGGAATGTTTCAGATACTTTTTCTTTAAATAGCTGTGGGCTATTGAGAACAGAAATATGCATTGGAACTTTAAGATGTGTGACCAAACTATAGTAGAGGCTTTTATTTTAATAGAACAAACATTTAAACCATCTTTCTCAGGAAGCATGAATGCAAATGTTTCCCCTTTTCAGTGCTCAAGCTCCAAAAAATTAACTTCCCAGGTTTTAAATGGCCAAGGAAGATCAGCCCTCTCATCTGTTCCTATCATTTTAAGTCCGAAGTGAGATGAGTTTCTGGAAGGCAAATGGCAGCAAAACCTCCTGTTTCTACCAAACAATACGCTGCATGCCAGGAGAATCCCCCTTTTTTATCAATACTGATCAATTCAGGTGCTTCTAAATAATTTCCAATTAGCCAATGAGCAAGAGCACTGACAAAACAAAAATCCAAGTGAAAATACCTAAAAGATTTAAAAATAAAAACCCTTGTTTGGTTTTAAATTTCTGGCACAAGATTTCTTAGGGTTTTAGATCCAAGAAGAACTAAGAAAATTTAAAGCATCAACCTCTCTCCTCTGGTAGCAAACATTCAAGGCCTAAGACCACCAAATATTATAGGATTAACAACACATTTTCACAGGTTAGCAGTGTGATGGGGCTGGGATGAGCCATTAGACAATGCCATGTGTGAGTTGGTTTCATCCAGGACAGCTTCCCAGTAACAGGAAAATGTAAAAATACAGGCTACCCGAGTTTCCTAAAGCATAAACCAGTTAATTAACCACTGATCACAGAACACCAGTGTTTATTATAACAACTGTCATTTAGTGCAGCTCACTAGGTGGAGATACAGACCTGACATCATACAAACAGCCTTTCTGTTGGCAACTACACAAATAAAGCTTTCACTAACTCTACTGTTGAAATTCATTAGTGAAACACAAAATCCTCTGAGAACTACCATGAGAGAGTGAAAAATATTTACCTGAAGAAATAAAAAGAAAAAAAATTAAGAAGCTCCCCAGTTACCAAGGAAGAAATGTATTTCAGGAGGGGAGTTCAAGAAGAAGAGCAGATAGATAAGTAGCAAATAATGAATTTTTGTTGGTAACAAGGCAAACAGTTGAACACTGATTTTGAACAGACTCAATAATTTCCAAACTGGATATATGTAGGTTTCCGTATTCCGTATCATGTAATACTTACTTTTCAACTTTAAGTGGCTTTAAAAAGGTGAACTTGATGTAGTCACCTGCCACTGGAGCTGAAGCCCAAAAACAGTCTTGTCCTTCGTAAACTTTTTCCAGGGTATATTGCTGGTATATTTTTAGGCTTGTATCCACTTTCGCAAGTGGATTCTTATGGGCTTTATGCAGCACATTTTTTCCAAAATCTTTATCCTGTTGGATATAAAGAAATTTAATTTCACTCACACAATGAAAAAAAGTGCACTGATATCTGGTATAACTATAGGAAGGTATTCCAGAAAATAATTAACTCAGTGTCAAAATATTATACAATATGTTTTTAATGGTTTTTAATGTTCTACTCTTGATTTTTTCTATCTCCTTGCCCCTTGGGGTGCAGGGGGACAGGGAATGGGGGTCGTGGTCAATATTTCAGTGCAGTCACTGGGACTCAACATTACAGTTTGTAGACAGAGCTGTACTGATTACTCCTTAGTTACTAACATTTAAAAATAAACTTCTCCACAGTAGGCTATCTCCTAGTTGTCTACTGCCAGAACATGTGACATTGGTCTCTGCTAAAGGTTACATGAATCTCTAGTCTGATCAAATAGAGAAATTCAAATGATCTTGTGACCAGTCTAAGTGGCACCATCAGGAGACTCCTGAAGTCTGGTGTACCATTGTTCTTGTCCTTATCAGATATGGGGTTTGCCCTCCGAATTCTCCCTAGAAATCTATGGCCATCACATTAGGGACACCCCTGTCCTACCAGTACACCTTCTTAATATCCCTCATATTGGGAATGTGAACTGCTCAGCCAAAACAAATCATCGCAGCTGTCTGTGTGTTGCGTGGAGCGGAGCACGTGTAACCTTGTGTTGGGAAGAGGGTTCCTACATGCCATTAAATGCTGCTGTGACTGGTGCCATTGTTCAGATTAGAGATTCAAAACTGTTTGTGCAAAAGCAGTGTGCCCCAGCTGCAGCTTAGATGCCAGATCACTATTTTCCACCAAATCTGTAAAACAACATAACTGAATATGGATATGCCTTCCAGTGCCAAATATGTGACTCTTGAAACTGATTTGAGAAACAAAGTCAGAACACAAGCATGTAATTTAGAAACATGGCATTAATTTGTTACTCTTACTTTCAGATTCTGTATCTTCCCAGCCAATGATGAATAAATTCCCATATGCTGAAAGAGAGATGGTTTAGCACGGATACGCAACTTTGATTTTTCCTGTTCACAGTGAGTCTGGAAAGAAAGTAAAAGGGAGAGACAAACCACGTTCCATAAGGCAATTTCACCTTGTAGTTGAGGGTATAGGTCCAGGGTTTTTATTCAATATTTAAATTAACCATCACTTTACATCAAATACACTGGTTTTAGACCAAAACTCATAATTCCACTTAGGGTGTTATGTGGATTTGAAGGCTCAATCACCAGTTATTCAGGGATTTCTGCACTGTGTACCATGGATCACATCTCAGAGTGACAAAAATGGACCTCAAATCTGAAACCAATTAATTTTTTTAACTGTTTCTGGCAAATTTTATTTCAACTCTTAGCATATCACTGTAATTAAACTATTTTGATCAAAACTGACCTTCTTGAGATATATTCTGATTATACTTCAATCTTTATCATTTTGGCTCTTTCTGCTATGTTTGAGAGGCTTAGAATATACTATAAGTCATGGATCTTTTATCATATAATTAGATAAAGCCCTTAAATGCTGTATTTCAAACACAATTCTCCAGTTTACTACACTTGTGACAATACATATACCTTGTGACAATACAATACACATATTACAAATAACTGTAATTGGAACTAATTTCTGAGTTTCTTGATTTTTGAAGGATAGCAAATTACTTCTTTAAATGCAATTTTTTTTAAGTATCTGTAGAGCATCATAGTTTGATGCAATGAAGCAAACATGCCACAATAATTAATGAGACCACAAAGCATAATAGTGTGGAACACAGCAAAGAGCTAAAATGAGACTCCCTGGTTTCTATTCTCATTTCTGCCACAGAATTACTGTATGAATTTGGAAGATCATTTAACTTCTCTGTATCCCAGGTCTCACACCTTAAAATTTGAGAGGATAATGTGTTTACCTCTTCAATTAAGTGCTTTCAGTTCTATTAAAAAAAAAAAAAGTTACATAAACTATATCAATGCCTTCTAAAGCTAAAAGTGATAAAGTCTTCACTCAGCTGGCTTAAATATCAAAACTTATGGGGGATTTATGATTTCCACAGAAGTACTAAGTAAAAATTCAAAACCCCCTGGAAAGCAATAACTAAGTATTTTTATGTTTGTCCAGCAGATGTTCAGCAAAACAATGTAAAAACACAGCACATGCAAATTGGTTTATTGGCAGCTCCTTCTTTGAAAAGCACGCTATACTTTTGCTAGAGAAAAAAATCATTATAAGAAAATAAATCTGCAATCTTTCTACAGACAGGGTTTGCAGTTCATCCCTTATAATAATGTAGTCTCTACCATGTCTCCTTTTATGCTATAGCAGCACTACTAAAAGAGTGACAGCTGAGAATAATCAGCATAGGGCTGGTGCGGTCATTTCTGCAGAAGCTGAGATAAGGTTCCTCCTTGAATCAGGACTTCCACCCTTGCAGGCTGTTAGTCCCCACTGCATGTGATAGACACACACCACTGCATGTGATCACACAACCACAGAATGGTTTGGGTTCAAAGGGACAGTTAAAAACCATCTGGTTCTGACCCCCCTGACGTGGGCAAGGACACCTTCCACCAGACCAGGTTGCTCAGAGCCCCCTCCAGCCTGGTCAGGAACATTAGATCTGGCATCCACTGCTTCTCTGGGCAATCTGAGCCAGTGACTCATCACCTTCACCATAAGAAATGTTTTCCTTATATCCCACCTAAACACATCTTCTTTCAGTTTAAGACTGTTGCCCCTTGTCCTGTCACAACAGGCCCTGCTAAAAACACTTCTCCCTTTTTCTTAGAATCCCCCTTTAGGTACTGGAAGATGCTGTAAGGTCTCCCCTGGAGCCTTCTCTTCTTCAGGCAGAACAGCCCTGACTCTCTCAGCCTGTCTTCACAGGAGAGGTGCTCCAGCACCCTGATCATTTTTGTGGCCTCCTCTACATCTGCTCTAACAGATCCATGGCTTTTTTTGTGCTGGGGACCCCAGAGGTGGATGATGATTCACAGGAGGTAAACATGAAGTTTCTGAACCCCGCAGAGGTCTGATGGTTCTGATCACCACAAACTGTCTTTTCCAACTCGGTGAGTAGATGTAGCTGAACCTTGATATGTTAGTAGGTCAGTCCAGGCTGAAAACCTGGACAAGCTGGACAAGTGGGCCACCAGGAATCTCATGGGTGCTGCACATGGGTCAGGGCAACCCCTGATATCGAAACAGGCTGGGGGATGAACAGATCAAGAGCAGCCCTGCTGAGGACTTGGGGGTGCTGGTGGGTGAGAGGCTGGACATGAGCCCTCAGTGTTCTGCTCCCCTTAATCTCCTGCTCTGCATAACTCCTATCTGTCTCTTCTTGCTTCCTTATCAACACGACGTAACACATGCAAGTGCCTGCAGTAGGGACTGGCTGCACTCATTAAAACTCCTGAACCTTAAAAACCAAGAAGGAGCAGAAATTCCTTGGTCAGTCCTACATGGCACAGCCTGTTATGTAAGAAGACTATGAGTAGTGACCAGCACCAAAAACTAGCCCCAACTATTATTGGGCTTACCCATAGTGCTAGAAATGGCACAACATAACTATTTCTTTCATTTTCAGTAAAAAAAGCATCATTTAGTTCCTTCAATCTACATGTTTTCCTGCCTTTTTTTTTTTTTCAGGAAAACAGTCAATTTTATTCCCAGGTAGCAAAATATTTAAAGCAAAACACTTAAATTCTGCTTCCTGAAAGAAAGGAATCGATAGGTAAATTTCAGAACAACTGTGGCAGTAACATTGTATGCTTTATGGACTTTCATATTAGAAGGTCAGCAGAAGGTTACCAGAAACCCATAGGTTTACATATTAATATTTTTCTTCCATGCTGCAGGGTTGCCTACGTGACCAGCTGCAGGCAGATGTGAGCTTGTGCTTTCCATGTTCTGAGCTGATAGAGGCAGCAAGACAATTCTGGTGTGAAAATGTGAATTTCTGAGAGTCAGACCTCCCGATATGGCCAAATGTGCTCAAACACTGTGCCACTCTGTGCAGATCCACAGCAGTTTTCCCCACGAATTCCAAAGTATATCAGATTTGAGAGATTTATATTCTGCTTATTGAAATTAAATTACTTTGCCTTTCCTGTTTGAAATATTACTTATGTTCATAAACTCATAGACATACTTACTGCATCCTTTTCTGGATTGCACACTTTAACCCAGAGCAGGTGGTCTATAAGCCAGTCTATGGGCTTATCTTTATAAAACATGAGAAAAAATTCCACTATGAGTGGCAAGTCTTCTGATTTAAGCAATTTTCCTGAAAGCAAGACAAAAAGTTGCATGTTCAGATATTTTTATTGCTATGCAAAAATCACCAGCTTTATATTTAAATGTAACTTATTTAAATAAATATTTAAGCATCACCAGCCTTAAACACCTGAACGTAATTCTGATATTTAGTGAAAATTTCACATAGTGTCCAGCTTTGGAGAGCTCTTGATCCTCCAGCTCTTTGAGATTTTGCAAAGATGTCCATCCCATGCCTAGAGATATTCTTACACAGTCAACCAGTTGACTAATAATGTGTGTAATTATATCCTATTTCCAAACACAAACTTGCCAGTCACCTGTAGCAGAGTGTCAGATGCAAACAGAGTCTTAATAATTCCTAAAAATACCAGACATGCCATTTCAGTGGCAATATTATACCAAAGATCTTCAAATTAAGACAGATATGAAAAAAACATTGCTTGATTCTTGAAGAATGCACATTAAAGGGGCACACAGTGCCCTGGGATGGAACAATTGCCTTCTTATGGGAACCCAACTTTGGATCCTATGCTGAGGAGACTGTATGGAAAGGACGATTTTAAAGAGCACAAAAAGTAAAAGACTTCCAGTGGGACCTTCCTCAAAGAACCAAGGAAGTTTTGATACATAAGTCCTTCCATTCTTTGAAATGTAATTCTGAGTGAGACCTTTTTGACCTACACAGCTCCAAATCCAGTTGACCCTGCTGAGATCTTAGTACTTACCAATAAACCCAAGCTGTGAAAACTCAAGAATCATCCAGTCTTGGGACTGTTGAGCAGCAAAGCTTTTTATACTTGCAATATAATCAGGTTTGGCTATAATATCATCTTCGAGCTGAGGGAAAAAAAAAGAATGGCAACAGAGAAAAAGAGAAGGCAAGCAGTGATTTTATTGTTTGCAGATGGGGTACTTATGTTGCCACATTCAGGTGTGGACTGCTGTACTGTGTGTACTGAAACTTTGCCAAACTACAGTGGATTGCTATTTAACCTCTACATATATATATGTTTTAGTATCATTCATTAAATATTTGTCTACAGGAGTGACCATAACACCCTGGGTGCTTGTCCCTTTTCTGAGAAAGGAGGACTCCCTACCTTAAAGAGATCTCACTTAAAAGAAAATATTAAGCAAAAAGATAAGAAGTTAAGGAAGACAACAATAAACAGTTTGTACTGAAGTTGTATAAGCACTGATAGGCAACACCAGCTAACTGTTTGAAAAGAGTCTTATGCAGATGATTAAGGGCTCTGGCAGCCTGGGCAGACTTTGTCATTCATGAAAGGTGACTGAGAAGAACTGTGGATGACTACTGAGATGCCAGTAGAAAGCAAGCTGTCCCAGGGAATGCTGGTAATGAAAGAAGGGATGTGCTGCGTGACTCACACTGAAGGACAGGAATACATAGAGCTTCTGAAGTGTTGTAAAGGCTGACAGAGAATGCAGCAGTGGAGCCAGCTAAAGGGTATTTGGAAAAGGAGATGACATCCATGAAGGAAATGGGAAAGGCCTTGGCTGCATTATTGCCTGGCTTTCAGAGAAGAACAGGGCACCTAAAAACCAGAAGCTGTTCCTGATACTAAAAAGCTTGAGGATAATGAATCCAAACAAGGACGTTGGAGGCAATGACACAAAGGAAATAAAGGTATTTGAGAAATAGTTAAGGAGCAAGTAATTCACAGTTTGAATTCAGTATGGGTGTCAAAACACAGGAAGAGGAGGCTGAGTCTTCAGGAGAATATTGTTGGGGTGTAGTGTAATCATACAGTAATTTGACCTAACTGCTGTACTTCACTGGCCCTTACACGTCTCGTGGTGCTAGAATCTGCTTCCGAAAGATAAATAGCTAGAAAATGAATGCTATGAGGGTAAAAAAAAAAAAAGGCACAGTTTCCTGCTGGTTTATGTCTTCAACTGACTCAGCACAGAGTCATCATCAAGAGCTTGAGAGAGCAGCCCCACAGCTTTTAGCTGAATTTAGCTATCACTACAAGTGAAGGACTGGCTGGGAAGAAATGTGTTGTCAGTGAAGCCAGGAGGAAGCAGAATGAGGTCAGAAAGACAAGATTTGACCTTGTCAGCTTTTGCTGATGGTAAAGTACAAAAAAACCCAGATAGACAGAGACAAACTGATCAAGATGAATGCTTCTTAATGGATTCTGAGATGCGGGGACTGAGTTGAGTTGACAGCTATGCAGAAGAGAACAACAACAAAAACCCCAAACATCAACTTACAAGAAATCTTGCATAAAATTAAATGAACTTAGAGGAGCGGGATGTAAAAGGAGAAAGAGTAAGGTTAGAGAATCCTTAAAGAGAAATTGAGGGGCACCAAAAAAGGATCAATACCAGAGAGGAGTAGCTCAAAAACCTAGGGAGATCACCATATCAAGAAACACCATAAGAAAGCGTACGAGAGCAGTAAAAAATAAAAATACAGAGTCTGTGAATGTGGTTATGAACTGAAGGTAGTTTTGCAAAGTGATAAGTCAGGCTTTCCTGAAGCATGGGCTTTCCTGAAGCTGGTAGTGAGTATTAGAGAATGTAGTTTCATATTCTGCATAGCACAGGCCACCAAGTTGTTTATATAACCCTGTACTGAGCCCTGGAATTTGTCTTCAACTAAAGCACATCTTGGAGAACACGTGCCACTGCTTAGATATTCCAGTGCCAGTTCTTTTTCAGTACGTGATAATCGTAATTATCCTGAACGTTTAATACTTTGTATCCAAATTCTAATTTGAATTTTTCTGCCTTCAGCTTATAGCCACTTGTTTTTCATACGCTCTTATCTACCAAAGGAGGTTATGGAGTGGTTGCACACAGCTGGAGCAGGAGGCTTAGGATATGAACGGTCTAGTCCATTTGCCCCATTGCCATGGGAAGGTCAGCAAAACACACGATGGCAGCTAATTTCCTTTCACTCATCAGTAATTTTGGGTGAAAAGAGATACAGGCACTATAGCAAGGCTATGAAAATTTTCAAGATGATAGACAATAAATTTGTTTTTCTTATGCTAAGAGAAGTATAAATGAAGTAGTAACAAAAAAAGTCAAAGCATTCAAAGTAGGTATCAGAGAGGAAAGTGTCTTCCTTTCTAAGTTACATTAAGGTCTTGTTATATTTTTGAGACACTGAAAATGACTATGTAGAGACTGAGAAGCTCCTTTTAGGAGCTCTGCCAAATAACAGGTTTGACCTAGAGTCTAGTGTCTGGAGCAGGAGAAGATCCAGGAAAACTAAGAACCAAGCGAAATGCTCTTCTGAGCTTTCTTGACATTAATGAGCTATGCGAAAATTCTATGGATCTGTTCCATTATTGAACAGCTCTGATAAATTTTGGACTCTCTAGTAGTGATCATGATCTTTATGGAGTGCAAATTTAGCAAAATTTAGAATGATAGCTAAAGCTAAGCCTGAATGCAGAAATTAGGATCTGTACCAACTTCTAGTTTAACCAGTAATTAACCAGTAATTCCAGTATCACTATACTAGTGTGTTTCCCTACCTGAGGGATTCTGGTTTGTTGGGATCTGGGCTACAACCTGGACCTACCACCACAATTTTGCCTTGCTGCACTAAGTAAAGAGATATTAAACTCTGACTTTCTTAACCTAATCAAATAAGGGCTTCATGCTTCATTTACCTTGCTATTCAACCTCACAAATGACAAGAAGGTACAGATGGATTTAATCAAATAGTACCTGGCCACAAGATGAACATAAACACAGAAATACGCAGATGCTTGTAAAGAGTCACAGGTAAAACACACAGAAAATAACAACAGACTTCTGATTTTATTGAGGCTTTTGAAACAAATTAAAATTGCCAAAGCTACTACACAGTACAGATGTATTGCAGCTATTTAATGATAATATAGACATACCTGTAAATACAATGTTCCCTTAGGTTGGGCATATAGCATTAAAAAGCTATAATCCAAATTCTGTTTAGTTCTCCACCTAAACATAAGCAGCAAATTCTGATAAGTTTTTTTGGGAGGGTTGCAAGAGCTATTTCTATAATAAAAGCATTTCTAGTGCTCTGTGGTATTTTTTCTCTACAGTGAAATTGTAAGTTTGAGTATTCTAACCCATAGTTAAGTGCAAAAACATTCCTCTACAATCAGTGTAAGCATTTATAAATAATTTGACTTTCCTATAAATGTTAACATTAACTAAGCAAAAAAATTTTGATCTCTATCAATGGAGCCTGAAACAAAATGTATAACAAATTTATTCATGTCAATTGCCTTAAAGGATTCTACTCGTTATATTATGAACAGTAAACACATATGGATTATTCTAAAATGAAAAACAAAGTGCTTTTACCTATGAACGGCACAAAAGCAGGTTGATAAACTTAATTTTCAGGTTTAAATATAAATAGAGACTTTGGACAGTCTCTCATTTTACCAGAGGATGAAGTTGATGTTTGACAATAAATGCTGAAAGATTAGAGAGTAATTTATCCGTATTTAATTAACATAAAAGTGTATCTAATTTTAATCATATCTGAAACTTAAGTATGTAAACTTGTTTATGCTCTGAAACACATAAGGTTTATCTATAAAGCCAAAACACAAGCATACATGCACTTGCTGATTTCCTCTAGCCTAAACTCTCAGTACTGCAGGTCTCTGCTTCTTTGTTGGGAGAAAAAAAAAAAAAAAAAAAAAAAGCTTCTGCTAAATTATTTATTGATGATTGAAAGAAAATAACTTTCCTCCAATCATTTTTTTTCTTTTTTTTTTTTTTTTAATAATCTCTGCCTCGGTGAATTTGGGGCATGTGAGTGAATGAAATCACCAGTTAGGATGCATTAACAGTAGATAAAACGTGTATGATCACCAAAAGTTAGGCCACTAATTAAACCCACAGTAGTTGTCAGTAGTTAGCTAAGGGGCCACAGGGGTTTCCTTTGAGTGTTCACAGAGCCTCTCCCTTATGTGTCACATTAAAGATTTTCCTATTTTGTTTCCTTTATGCTCAGATCATATAGCCTACTGCCTTTTGGCATTATCCATGTGGTTTAAAACCCGTGGGATGCCCGGAGTCAAGACCCAAAGGAGAAGCCTTGGCTTTCACCCTGAAGCTGATGTGCAGCATAGCTTTTCTCAAGATCTCCTTGTGTAACTTTTTTTTTTTTAAAGTTACAGTTGAGATCCACTAGCTTTGAAGCATAAAAGCATTATCAGCTCAACCAAGTTGACTTTTGCAGAATTATTCATTTTTTATTCTAAGAAAAAGTTCTTAGGTTTTATATAGCCATCTTACCTTACTCTGTCCTCAGAATCCCCAAGTGTTTTTTTCAGGTTGGAAAGATCTGGATAGTAAGAAGCAGGAGGAGAAATAACCTCTAGGACTCCAGACTGGATTTCTCTGGGGAAGCTGTGAGAAGAATTTTTGTGAGACCCCATTCCTCCAAAAGACCTCTGAGTGCAACAATAGACAGCAGCTCCCCAGAATTAGGTCTGCTTCCACACAAGTGGAATTCACAACTCCAGCAAAGAAGCTAAGTCACACAGACTGCAAATTTGGAACCAACCATTTGGTCTCTGACCACCATCAGAACAGACAGGTCAGTAACTCAAAGTCTCAGAAAACACTGAAGAGAAGTGTGTCTCAAAAATCCTGCCCCTCCTGCCTCCATAGATGCTTACTAACAATCCTGAGATGATTGCCAAAATGCAGCAGAAATTCACAACTAAATCCACCATTTAGAATGACACATGACTGTTCCTCCTTGTGTGAGAGCTCCAAGTTCCCTTACCCTTGCTCCAATTATAATTGCACATCCTAGCCAAAATTACACTGTCCAGAGCAGGAGTTTGGGCTGGGGAGTCTGGATCCAGTCTCTGCTCCAAGGATTAAATTTTCCCTTTAAAAAGTCATTGAAAAAAATGCATAATCTACTTTAAGAGTCAAACCTGAAAGTCAAATCTCCCCCTCCTCCAGAAAAAAACCCAACAAACAAACACCAAGCAAAATCAACCCCAACAAACAAACCGACTCCAACCCAACAAAGGATCACTGAAATAAAGAGCTTTCAGAATGCAGTTTCACATTTCCTATGATTAATGAAAAAAAACAACACTAAAAATTAGGCACATCAGAGTACAAGCATTATGGAAAATAAAAAAATCTCTTACAGTGTAACTCGGGCAAATCATTTACACTGCAAGAATTTTTTCAAAAGCCATGAAGAAATCATAAAAATTATCTATGTGCCTAAACTGCTGTAAGTATTGTACCTTAGCAGTGCTCAACAGAGCCAAGGAGAAGTGCCTCTTACCCTTGTCCTTGCTGCAGTATTCCCAGCTGAGATAAACCCTCTGGAGGCAAGAAGCCATGGCTATTCCTTAAACAACAGGCTCAGCACAAGGAGTCTTCTGGGGGAAACCTACACCCTAAATACAGTGTGGGAAACCATGGAGTGCAGCAGGACTTGCAGAAAAGCCTCAAAAGCGAAGGAAAAGGGCAACTCCTCCAGGGATCTTGTTCAATTTTTTTTTTTTTTTTCTGTTGTTGCTTGTTTTGTGTGGGTGTCCATCTCTTTTCACAAGTAACAGGACAAGAAAAAATGGCCTCGAGTTGTAACAGGGTAGGTTTAGATTGGGTCTTAGGAAAAATTTCTTTATCAAAAGGGTTATCAAGCACTGAAACAGACTGCCCAGGGAAGTGGTTGAGTCACCATCCCTGGAGGTACTTAAAAGACATGTAGATGTGGCACTTGGGAACATGGTTTAATGGTGGGTTTGGCAGTGCTGGGTTAATGGCTGGACTTGATTTTAAAAGTCTCTTCCAAACTAAATTATTCTATAATTCTAATAAAATATTAATACAAAGATTGAGAGCTCTCTTGTAGGCATTTCAAAGGAGTGAGGGGAAAGTTTGCTTCGCTTCAAATACTGGCGGGTTCTGTCAGAGTAACCAATTCACCAATAAGCTTGTGCATCAAAGAAAGTGGCAACACCAGTACTGCAGCACAGCGCAGATTTCAACTCCTGCTTCTTTCAGTCCACTGCCCTTCAGGGCCTTTAGCCTTATCTGTTTTGTGACTGTTAGCCACACTACACTATTTCTTAAAAAGCAGCACTTTTAAAGACCAAAATCTACCAATGAGTGTACTTTTTTTTTCCCCCAACATTTTAATTTAGTAGTTCCTCTGAAGTTGCTCTGCAGCTTTTAACGCGCACGAGATGCTGTAAACATTTAAGGGGGGGGGAAGATAAGAGCAAGTAGAACGGCAGTGGGAATAAAGCTTCTATTTCATAGCTCTTACTTTAATTTGGCATGGCAAAGAATACCCATCTCATGTTGCCCATCATATAATAGTATGTAAGATTATAAAGGTAATCCATTTGCTGCCCAAAGAAAAGTAGTCAAATAAGGAAAAAAAGACACTTGGAAAACATGTAGATGTGGCACTTGTGGATGTATTTTAGTGGTGGCAGTGCTGGGCTAGCGGTTAAACTCAACCGATCTTACAGGCCTTTTCCAGCCTAAACAATTCTATGGTTCTGTGACAGACATCAGAATACATTTCAGGCTTGTGTAGTCAGTGGGGATATGCAGCCTCAGGTGTGTGAATTGTATCATCAATTTTGTGGAGAAAAGACTTAGGCTCAGGTAAATACTTGTCAGAGATTTAAGCTGACACCTTGACTGGTTAGTTAAAGGATATTTATGAAATGAGAAATGGAAAATCAACTGATATACATTCTTCTGTTCTGAAGTTTGTGTTTCACAGTGCGTTATGGCACACATACCAAGAGTGCACCTTTGCCTCATTACTTAGCAGTTCTATTTCAGCTGAAATGCTCTAATTCTTTCAATAATTTTTCTTTCAAAAAAAATCTCACTTGCTGTTGGGTGTTACACTCTATAGGACTTACCTGGTTTTAACACTTTCTGCAACACTGTTAACATACTCCGCATTCACCTAAAGAAAAGAAGGGTGGGTTTCATTTCAAGTCACCTATTTTTGAATTTAACAACCTTTTGTAGGGAATATTTATATGCAAACACTTCATTTTTATTCTCTATTTCTTTTCCTTCCAAACAAACATGGTATGTTACAATAGAATTTCTACTAAAGGACAGTTTGGGCTTTTCAAGCCAATTGAACTTCCAATGTATTTGAATGCAAAAGTGAAGCACCTCCAGGTGTGGTTTCTGCATTTTGTTTTTCACTGCTCTTGCAGGAGGCCAGGCCATTTTCTGCATAAAAATCTGTTCTATAGCTTTCAGTTATGCCAGAAAAGCACAGTCACAGAAATGTCAGAGGAGAAATATAAAAAGAGCTACTTCAGGTTAATCATCCAAAAATCACAAAAGACACCTGATGCTGTTGAGAAAAATCACCTAAGCAAAATATTCTAAAGCTAGCAGTACTTAAATTTTTTATTTTGTTTCTCCCTAATATAACAAACTTAGGGCCCTTTGTCTGGAAATTTTGAGGACATACTTATTTGTTACCCGCTGTTTCCTAGAGGTAACAGTTTTGATGTGCAAAACACATCTGCTAGCTACATTAAAGAATCTAAAGTTTTACAGATGTGATTTCCAAAGCAACACAATATGTGTCTTAGCAGTTCCGATTTTTTTTTTTAAATACACAAATAATTGTTACCAGTTATATATTAAATTTCTAGTAAGTAAAAAATAGGTAAAGAGGTAAATAAAGAGCTGCAATAAGAAAAAAAAAACACCAGAACTTACAACTCATTTTCAGTCAATAAGTTACTATGACTCAACCCATGATGTAAACATTTAACTTGATCTTTTGAGACTTTTTGGGGAAAAGGAAGGTGTAAATTCACCTGCCATCCTCTCATAATAAATGTTCTTATCAGCACAATCAAGCTGCTCCAATTTACTGCATGGTTGAAAAATGGAAGCAGTGAGAATGTGACTTTGGGGAAGGGATAAAGGGGAGAATAATTCCTACAAGGACAGTTTAATCCTAAATTGGCTGATGTGGACTATATTACTACAATCAGACCTGATGCTTGTTTAAAGTGTCACATTAGGACTCTCCACTATTCAGAATTTAACACTTAAAAACTCACAGAACCCTCTGAAGCCCTGTAACAAAATGTTTATCTGAACTGCAGCTTGGCAAAGCTCATCATTGCCAAAGCTCGTCACTGGGAAATACCAACTATAAAATAAGTTCAGCTCCTGAAAACTACGCTCATGGGGAACTACAGCCAGTAAAATTTGTCCTATATACTTATCATTGTGATCAAAACAGAAAAGTGGAAGTCATGACATAACTTACTAAAGTGAACTATGTTCTGTTTGACAATATGACAACTGCAAAAGCGGTGACTGAACTAAAAAAAAGCAAACTGTAACTGCTAATGAATACATGTATGAATTTAATGTTGTTCATGGAAGGATAAAGAAATACAAAGAAAAAATATGAAGTCTGAATAACTGCACAGTCATTTACCTGCAAGAACCTATCACTAACTAATTCCTTTCCTGTAGTTTTTTCTAATGTGATCAAGACATGTTGGAATAAGAAAAAAATACATTTAGCCCTAATATTTTACCTTGAGCCCTGTTTACTTTCCCAAACATGGAACTGTTCAAGTCTCTGAACAGTCTTCTTTGCCACATAAAATGTCAAAACGCATGCAGAAGGCTCCAACATGACCTTTGGAAGATATATGATACTAAACTAGAAGATAAATAATCTAAACATTTTTTAGACAGGTTAAGTTCCCTTTCTTAAAGTTCTATAGAACTTTTCTGTGGACAATTTACAATTCATTCTGAAAGCAGAATACCTTATTTTCAGAAATAAATAATGAGTTCATATGGTTTTATTGAAAAATCTGACTCAACAACTGTTTCCATAAATGTAATGTGGCTTGTTACCCTTCGATCATCTGAGTTAACAGGGTTTTTTCCACATATGAACACTAAGGCACCAGCTGCTCACCATCTCCTCCAGGCCTGAAGAAACCTCTCCCAAAGGCCTATTGAACAGTATTTTACAGCCTCTCCTGCATTACTACACTAAGACATAAATCTCCATATTGCCTTGCTATCAGCACACTGCACCTTTCCATGCAAACTTACCTCTGCTACAAAGATGATTATTACACAGTCCTCCTTTTGCTCTTCAGAAAGTCCATGCAGCAGGGAATGCAGTGTATTAATCAGGTAATTTTTCTTTTCCCTTTTCACAGTAGGAATACCCATCACCAGTGAGACTGCAAGGAGAGAAGGCCTCAAGCCATGTAATTTTAAGTAAAGGAAATTGAAATCACATTTTAATTTTGATGTGACCATGACATTTGGTGACAGTCAGTATTCCCTTAGCACTGTGACAGCATTTGCTTTATTACCTGGAGGGAGAGACACCTCCAGCTAAGTTTAGGTTAGACACCCCCATGTGCATGTTATAAGCACCAGGTTTACATTGTGTAGACTATCAACATTTTAGAACTTGGGGATACTACTAACTCTGGCAAACACATAGGGGCCTGCTACTGAGTTTCAAAAGTGAGTATTGCAAAATAACTGGTAACTCTTGCTTTGGAGTTGGAGATCTAAGTGGCAAGGGTTAAATCAAAACTGTTCTAGTGAGCAGGCTCTCACAGGAAGTGAATACTGTGTATGTATCTCAGAAGGAATCAAATTCAAACATCTTGCTGAGCAGTTTGATTGATATGCATCAATGGCTTTCATAGAATCAGTACTAAGAAGAAAGAACTTAGATATTGTTATTAAGAGCTGAAATTATCTCTGGCAAAGGTTCCACTAGCACCAAACCTATGCTGTATTACATCAGACTGCATGCAGGATGCATCTGCAGGATACATACAGGCATTACCTAAATCAGTGGCAAAACATAGCTCAGTAAACCTATGGAACCTTAGTACTTGCAGATGATTTCTATTCACCAAAACCTGAGGAGGCTGGTAAGGAAGCAGCAGATTTTAAAAGAATGGAGTAGGTGCAACTAGCGATATGCACCAGACTTTAATATCCATGCCAGAGTGTCAGCTCAAAAATGCCAAAGTTCCAGTGTTCCTTCCCAGCATATATCCTGCTAAACCACTGGGGTTTTACACACTGGAGGTCAACCTGTCCTTATTAAACTGCAGTCTTGCTATTGTGATTTTCATGTACAAATAAAAAAAAAATTAAACACGGAGCATTCTTTTACTAGTGACACTGATCTATGGGCACTTGGGTGAGAACTACAACACAGGATCACATTGATACAGCTAATTGTTGTACACCTACTAATGAGAAGTCTGTAGAAAGTTATCCATTGTCATAGGCATGGCCAAGGGTTTGGGGTTTTTTAGTTAAATCAAAAGTGCTGCCAAGTGTTTCTTTATTTAAAATCACCCTAGAGAAAAGTCAAAATTTCAACAAAATACAAAACTCAGCAAAATGGTTGACTAGTTCCTTCTTTGCTTACTATTCTGAATACTCCTTTTACCTGCGACATGACCGTTAAGAGAAGATGTAACTCTATAACTTGTATTGTAGTTCAGTGAAATTCATTATGATTTCTGCAGGTGTCAGCTGATTTCTCATGTGGATGAAAAATTACACTGAAGATATCTTAACGTCCTTTAAATTGTCACATCATCTTTCCATTTGCTTCTTACACTGGCAAACTGACTGCATTAAAAATTCACCTTGGCTTCTTCATTCTTACTAATTTTGTGGGGGAAAAATGTCAGCTAATGCATCTTAGCCATAAGAACATATGATCAAAACAAAAAATAATATTGTTTTTCAATTATGAGTGTTTTTCTTGAAATTTTAAAAGCTTTTCATAATACTCTGAGGTAAAGACTTTAAATAGGGGTGAGTACTTTTGCAATCCCCATTAAAATTAATTCAGATTGGCAACATTATAAAGTTAAGGGAGAAGAGCCACTCCAAACTTTTGAGTATGCTTCATTGCTAGAATTTAGTATAAAATACAGACACGTAGAAAATATATGCCAAACCAAATTTCCCACCTCCAGTTCTCTGCTGCCCAAAAATAACATTTGGGAAAATTCCATCTTCATATTCTCGAAGGTGAGGTAGATAGTAGTGCACGTTTGTGAGATGCATGGGGAGTTTTCTTGGGAGGTTTAACACGTTCAACTTCGTATCATCTTAGAAAAAAAAAAAAAAAAACAACAAACCACACATACACACAAAGTAAAAATTCAGCAGTGAAGCCTTTTTTTTTTTCCCCAACTGTTTTGCTCAACTGAGCACTGGCAGATTACCACACACAAGGTTATTAAATCAGAACTATTCCTCAGAAGTGATTTTATGTCATATATATTACACTATATTAAACTGAGAATTGCCCAGTACAATTTCCTGCCACCCAGGTGATGCTCCAGAACTCCAAGCTTGAATAACCTGGGAACTCAGTACACAATTCCTTATGACTAAACACTTGCAGGACTGAGCCACCTTACAACACAATTAGCAGTAATTTTAAAGGCAGCAGTAAAAAAAACTGTCTTGTTTTTGTTTTACATTGTTGGCAAGCAATTTTTTAAACTAAAAGAAACACAGATTCTGTATAATAATTTCCTTAATTACTTAATAAATTTAAATGCTTTCCCTAAAATATAACACATGGTGATTCTCAAGGCTCAAAGAGAAGTTCTCAGGTTCTAAAAAGTCCTATGGCAAAAAGAAACCCTATCCAGGCCTTCAGAAAGTATTCAAGAAAGCAAAGACTGTAGTAGGTAAGAGAAATCTTTTTTCTTTACTGGTTTAAAATAAAGATGAAAGCAACAGAAGGTCTATTGACTTGGATGGAAAATTACTTTTCCTAAAAAATATATCTAAGATAATTCCCAAAATTTACCACCCTTCAAACTGACATACAAGTCTCACAAACAACCATCAGCCTTATTCACTCAGCTTAGATCAACAAAGACAGAGCCTTACTGAATGGGCAATATTTTAAGTTTTTCAAATTCCAAGAGGTATTCCCACTGAAAATTAGGACTCAGAGACTCCCAACCCTACAAAAAACAGTTTATAAAAATCCCAAACAACCACATATATATATATATGTATATATGTATTTATAATGTCCAGACGTTTGTGTATGAGAGACCCACAACTCCTCTCACTCTGTTTTACCATTAAATATACAGGAGTTTTGCTGCTTAGAAACCTTTTCATTCTCGTTGTACAATAAAATTTGGCTGGAATGAGAAGCAGAAGGGCAAGTAAAAACAAAAGGAAAATTATTCAGTGATTTTAAGAAACTTCTGCTTTAAATCCTGTGAACTCACAGCTGTAATACTTTCAGCTGGCTCCAATGTGAATGAAGAGGGAAGGGGAACTTGAGCTCTCCTCTCCTGCTATTATGTGCTTTTGGCAATAACTGTTTGCCCATAGTATGTGGGGCTACTGGTGGCTGCCAACGTGGCTCTATTCTAAAGCTTGTGAGACCACAATCCTGTCAACACTGAGCTGTTTGTTTATGCATATCTGAACAGTCCCACTGAATTGGCAGGGAAGAACAGGTGAGAAACAAATCTGACTATACAAAGAAGAAATGCACCTTGTTCCTTCTTCCCCTGTAACAGTCCTGGTTAATTCCTTATTTTAATCTGATTACCAGCCCACTGTACTCAGTGCAAATAAGGATTTTTAGATGGCAGTTTTCAGTATCACCAGATTCTTTCTGTAGTTGGGGTGTACTGTAAAATGTCTCCAGCACAGAGATGCCTCTTCTAGTTTCCCTTCTCTCCCCAGGGAAGTAGTTCTTCTAGTAGCTCTTTCAATCTGAACATGGGAAGAAGGCTGATCCTGCACAACTGCATCACTTATTTTAGGGGACAGGATCAAACTGTCAATCTATTGTAAGCAGCTACAGTGTGCAGATAGATGGAGATGTACAACAGTCTGTAAGGCAAAGTAACTGAGAAGTTCGATTAAACCATGGGAAGGCCCCCCCAAAAAACACACACAAAAAAGGGGTGGAGACATGCCCTACCCCTCTCCCCCCAAATAAAAGTTCTATTTGGCAACACTTACAAGCATTCACATTTTCCCTGTGATTATCAACTACTTGCAAGATGAATTCTAGCAGGAACACTCTTGGGCTGTATCTAGTCAGCAAGTCCTCATGGGGCTTTCCAGCTCCTGGGTTCAGGCAAACACGTATGTGGCGTGCCTGCCGGCATGAGGCTGCACACCCACACATGCCCCTCCAGAAAGTCACTCCACCTGAAACTGTGGAACATCTGAGCAGGTGTACCTGCCTTCCAGGTCAGACACGGCCCTCTTTTTATCAGGGTGTACTGGCACAGTAAAAGCTGGTAAAAATAGCATATTCAGTGCTGTGTACTTGGCAGCAAGAGAGGGATGAGGGCTGTAAGAATCTCGATCAGCAATATAAATGGCTTTGGCACTATGACACCGCTGCAGCCCAGTGTGCCCCCTTTTATTTATATCCTTATTTGATCAGCTACTAACCAATCATAAAATCCTGTTTAAAGTGCACAGGTAATACAAATTTGTGAGGATTTGCAGAGGTATTTCAAACAGGAATTACTCCCCCAGCCTTTTCTTTAAAAGTAGAACCCTCTACTTAACGCTGATATAATCGAATGATTTTTCTCCCCACACCTGTTATAAACGTGAGCACATAAAACTGAGCTGTTAAGACAGTACATTTTTAAACATACAGACCTGTATGATTTGTTGTCAAGTTCACTTGTCTTGCAACTATACGTTTAACTTCATCGAGGGCACTGCTCAGTTCGTGTGATCTTCTTCTATTTTCCTTTTCAGCATACAGTAGTCTTTGTCGAAGTTCCAGAAACTGGGTTTCATACGTGTCTAAGTCATTTCCTGCAGTGAGAACATAATTTCTTTTCAAAGAGGTGATTTAGATCATGGAATAAAGCTAAAGAGAAGGAGAAAGTCCAGAAGATGACATCGCCAGAAGTGTATAAACAATAATAAAGTTTATTCATGAGAAGAAGTCCAGAAGAGTGTTAAGAAGGCAGAGTTTAGGGAGCACAGCTGCATAAAGGCTTTCATTGAAGACAAAACCAAGAATAAGAAATCTACAATAAGGAAAAAGTCACTGAAAGTCTGTGAGTTGCAGGGGAAGATGCTATCTGGTAAAGCAAACAATGTTTTTCACCAAGCGACAAGTCTTGATGACCCTTTTCATGCTGGAAAGTATAATTATGTAACAGCTTGTATTTTTTACCAAACACTATTAAGACTAAAATGTGGAGATATATATATTTAATTAGATAAAAACTCTGCTCAGGCACAAAGGATACCTTCATAATATAGAGCCCACCTTTGATTAAATACTCTACAATTACATCAACATTAGAAACGCTGTACTTGGTCACAGTTATCACACACCTCTGCCGTTCTACACAGTATTCTAGGATAACACCAACGTTATGTTTAAAGAAGATCCACCTTCCCAAGAGGCAGGTGATGTCAGAACTCAGTTATCACAGATGGTATACAAGACTTTCACCTTGTGGAGCATTCACTGCCTCATTGTCATATGAACAAAGCTTGTGAGGCTTATTAAAATTAATATAACGTTACACTTCAATGATGTCACCCACTTCACAACAGAGAGTAAAGAAAGTAGAAGGGGACTCCTGATTCGTTTGAAAATGTTTTGTAATGCTGCTTCTTTTATTGGTTTGGTTGCTTGGGGTTTTTTTTAGTAAATGCTGTTATTTAGACACTTCTCCCATACTATTTGTGGACTGTGCTGAGTCCCGTCTGTGGCATGCCTCATTTTCTAGGACCCACCATTGTCTCTCTGGACAAGTGAATTCCCAGGAATTCTAGCCTGTAAAAGAAACTAAGGTCAAAACGCACAGGTAATACAAATTTGCGAGGATTTGCAGAGGCATTTCAAACTGGAATTAATTTGCATTTTCGATAAACAAGGGCTTTTATTTGCAGTAAACAGAAGTGCTTAATAATTAAATTTATGATTTGAAGACTCCGAAGTTTAAAAACATCTATGAAGAAAGTAGTTAAAAAAAATGCCCATAAAATGAATGCTTCCTAAAATTCTCTGACACTCCTAAAAATGTTTTGACTTGCAAGAAAGTCATTCTTATCTATGATTATTCAGTACTATGCAGCTATAAATGTAAAATCAGCATCGCTGAAGGAAGGGGAAAACTGGATTATTTCAGCTGCATGCAACAAGGAAGTCCTACTTTACTGAAGTCGGCTTCCCTAAAAAAACTCAGTGAATAAATTAAAAATTAAAAAATGGTCAAAAAAAGGTCAAAACAGATTCGGTGTTTGCCTTTAAACAACTTAAAATAGATTAAAATAGATTTTCAACAGAAACCTCTGATGAGGCATCAGACTACAGAGGCCCAAAGAACAAAATTATTGGAACACCTAAGAAAGATCCCTTTCATCAACTACCAAATGGGAATGCACTTTCTTATTTATGCTTTGCTTTGGTAGCTGTGTTTCCAATGCCATAATCCAAATCCAACCTTTAGCTTTTTTTCTTTAGAACGTATATGAATAAAATGATAACAGAAGGTTTAAGGTGATTTAGGTGACCGACAGATATTCATTAGACTGTTTTCATAGCAAGAAAGTGATCCCAGATAGAACATCAACACATATAAACATGGTGGAGATGTATCTTGCAATTTCAAGACTAATTCAAAGGTGTAAACTAGATATAGTAATGAGTGTGCATTTTTCTTTAATTTCCAATTGCCTTTATTAGGAGTTAGCTAATAAAAGCACCAAGAAAAAGTGGAGGCTTAACTTGCAGTAAAGTTCCACATGCTCCTGGGAAGATGCGAACAACAAAGAGCAAGCCCACAACCTTTGGATAAATACATGCTATCACAGGATGCAACTTATTGCTTCTGAAAATGGAATCGATCATTTTGTAATGGAAGTGCTTTATAATTAAATGCTGAAAAGTATTGTTCCATTGACATTTCCAGTGCTGCAGTAGCATAAGATTTTGCCAAACCAAGTTAAAATTCCCCTCAGTACAACTGCATTATAGAAGGAATCAGTAAAGAAATTATAGATGAATTATAGCATCATAGTCAGCTTCTTCACAATTCTTTCAGCTACGCATGTCAGTGTGACTCAAAACCGTGGGTATCACTATTATGCTGACATTTTGGCAAGCACCAAGCAATTATAGTTTTATTTGCATACTTACAGGTGAGCCTACCAAAATATCACAGACACCTCTGGCAAATAAAAGGCCAATACACAACTATCACTGAGTGCACCTAGAGAAGATGGTATTTGTAAATCAGCCTTATCTATTTCTTCAGGCCAGTAAATTACACTTTCGAGTCTTTCAGAATAGAAACCTCTGTTCAGTTAGGAGAGCAAGACTCTTTAGTAATCACTTATCTCACTTGATTTTGATAGCTGAGGAAGCAAGGATTTGACAAAAGCAACATAATATTCACTCACCCTTAGCAAAGGATGAATTTATTAGAAAAATATATAGTTGGAAATAGAACATGAAATGGTCTAAGTGTTACTAGAGCACATGTAAATGACCAGTACTATTACTAAACTCTTGACAAAAAATGTGTGTTTTGAAAGCAGTATGAAGCTAAATACTCTAATTATTTGAACAGTCATTAGGTTTAAATGAACTGTGTGTGTGTGTGTCTGTAAAATGTTGCTCTTTTCTACACAGAAGTAAAACAGGTGCTTGCAACAGATTGCTTAGAAAGACAAAGGGTGTTTTTACAAGTACAACTCTCTGACAGGGAGGGCCAGGGAAAAGCAGCTTTGGACATATCATGAAACACACTGTGCCCAGCAATAGCCTGATGTGGTAATGCCTTGTCTACCAACGGTTCTATCGGCAACAAGGAACGCCAGAAGAAAAGCAGAAAATAGCGAGATGAGGTTCTATGGCAAAAACACAAAAAGCAAATGAAGGTAAAGGCTTGGTGAGCTGCTAGCCATGGGAGGAAAAAAGGACCCAGCCAGCAACCAGACAACCAGTGATAGCACTCAAAGCTCTCGCAATGAATTTTTAGCTCTACGGTAGCATTTCCTCTATCAACTACACACTTTCATATATTCTTATGGCTACTGTAATGCTCAGAAAGCAACACTTAAAATGGTTTTAAATGCAATCTTGTGTCATCTCCTAATGCATCCATATATATACTTCCTGCAGGGAAATTGAAACTGTTTAGAAACAATACTAATCTCTAAAGGAAATACTTATTCTAAAAGCTGACTGATTATTTCTCTTTGCTTCACACGCACACACTTCCTCTATCATCATAAGTGCTCAGAGTTTCATTAATTATTTCTGGCAATATTTAAGAGCTGTGGAACAATTCAAAACTATCTCCTCCTAGCATTCAAAGAGAAAAGAAAATGGAAAGAAAATGGGGAGTGGCATAAAGGAGGGAAGAAAGCACTCCAAAGCCTATCAGGGAGTCTTGTTCTTATTTCTTGATTACACGCTACACGGTTTATCCTACTTAAAGACTCTTTCTTTTAGAAAATGAATTTTGGTTAATGACCTCCTTAAAAGAAAATTATATAAGCACACTAACTGTAAAACTTCATATCATACTCTATGCTTGGACTCACTGTTCACTGTTTAGGCTAATGAAGCGTATTAAACCATTGAGGTTTAATTGTACTAATCATAGCAGTTTGTTATCTCCCCGTAACTGATCTTAAATGGAGAGACCTTTCTGAACCTTGTTACACGCTTTTGCAAGCTCAGGTTTTCTTCTCTCAGAGTAAGGAAGGAAAAGAAATTCCCCAAACAATGCCTCTGTCTTGGGTTAGAACAGCCAGTTCTTAATGCAAACACTTAAATTCAACAATGTGCATTATCTTTAAATATTTTCTTTATAGCCTTACAATACTATTTATGTCTTCCAAGGCGTTAGAGACAGCCAAGAAAAACTACTATAAAGTCTGAAGCTGCTTCACCTGCACCAGGTACATTCACCCATTAGGTTTAACGTCCAGTGACATCAAAGAAAAAAACTGTGCCAGCAATTTGGGGCAAAGGGCGGGAGTTAAGGTTCCTCTGTGCCCATAAAGGGCATACTAGGAAGAGAATCAGAATGCTTTTCAGTATTTAAAAAAACACACACCTTACAAAGATAAAGGCAGATCAAAGTTTATAACTGAATTTTGAAAACACATACAATTATCTAATGAACACGGACTATCTATTGGGTTTGGCATAGAATAATTTTTACTGAACCATTTGCATGATGTATCTAATTGAAAGTAGTTTAGCAGCAAATAAAGTTCTTTTAAAGAAAATACAACTTAAGCTCTAATATTTTCCTAGATGTTTGCAAACAATCCTCATTTGAGATCCAGGTCTTTTCCTATATTAGAATGTAGTGAAAAGTGATCTTAAAACATTCAGTCAGAACATCACCATATACAAAAGCAATACTAAAAGAAGTGGAAAAATAGAGAAAATGAATGGATATTGCATGGTGTTTGGCCATAATTGGTACATTTTGGTTTTAAAATGGTACTCATTCACTTCAAGCAACGGCTATTCCTTTATTCTGGTTGATATTTTAAACATTTTTACTTCTCTGCTTGATGTAGCAACAATTAATCAATTATACACACACCTAATTAAATGCCCAGCCACTAACTGAAGTATTTCTAGATAAAATTGTGTTCCTCAAGACTCAGTGTACAACACTGGGAAAGTGCAAACACTTGTTTAAGTACAGGTTGTGATGAGACAAAGGGAGGTCTGAAATGCTCCCTTATCCCTTTTTCTATGAAAACCAATAGTAACTACCCTCATTTTGTATCACAGGATTCATGACTCAGTTGCTCTACTCTTTAGGCACTGTCCTACCCGAAGTAACTACAAGAAGCATCAGACTCTTTGTCCAGTAAACTATACATATAGAAGCCAGTAAAACTACACAGCTTCTTTAAGTCTTGGATATGAATTTTGATATAAAATTTTGGATCAAGAAATACTAAGTTTTAAGTTCCATTTGAGGCTGTTGTATGTTGGGGTTTTTTTAAATGCCTAAATGCAGAACTATGCAAAGAAACTGAGTAAGCAATTGATGGACTGCAAAAACTCTTCCCTTATCACCCTGTGCATTTCAGCCACATCCTGACTGCATGTTGGGGCAACATCTGGATGTGCAATAACCTCTGTATGCTCTCAGTGCCACTGGAAGGAAATGTACACATAAAGGGAAGATGTAGCCTACCAGTCAGCTGGGACAACTGGGAAAAATAGTAGCCTAGCAGTCCTGGAGAAGGCAGGAAAATTGGCTTCTGCACACTAATCTGGATAAGCTATGCTGGCTGAAATGAGAATGGTGTAATTCAAGACTCCTTATCAAATCTGTCAATATGCCCCTATTTAATTGAAGATTTGAGCCAGAGTGTGCCAGTTGGGTCTGGACAGGAAACCTGCAAAGAACTCCATCACAAATGACCTGCACTTGGCTGCACAGCAGGAGCAGAGGTGGGCCAGCTGAAACAAAGCATCACACCATGGGTAGAAGATTACTGGAAACAAATGTGTAATCAGTTGTTTGGGATAGCACGTGCATTACTGTATTTCAGCTGAATAAAGAACTACTTTAATCAGAAGTACCTCTTTAACATTTTGTACATCTTCCCCTAATGAAAGGTTTTGTGAAACAAAGAAAAATTTTATACGTTAAACAATTTGATAATCCTTAAATATACCTCCATGAATGCAATCATGTACGAACAGTTTTTCTCTTCTTCTCACTACCTCAAAGGAATAACTAAAGAAATTCATGTTACACAATGTTTGACTCAACATGTATGTATTAACATGCCTAGGTCCTTGTGATATCGTATTTCAGCATCACTTTCTCCTAAATTCCAGTCAAAGCTTACTTTTAATTTACTTGGATAAATTATCCCACAAATTCAGGTGAAGAGGGCAGCAACATCTTACAAGTAAACTCAAAGAGATCTAATTTTGTAACCTCTGAAAGCAACATGAAGACTCACTGTCATGTGAGATGATACGATTTACCTCATAGATGTGACTTACAAAAACTTCACTGTTATTCAGCAAAGACACCAAAGTTTCCTTTTATTCAAGAATACTGTTTCCTCTGAAGAACCTTTATGTAAGTTCGTAATCAGTTTATAATGTATTTTTGCCTTCTCCTTTACTGTTTTTCAAGTGGGGTAAAAATTCACTACCTCCTTACACTTAGATTTTTAAATGGATTAATATTTATATGGAAAGCACTACATATATTGAAGGTTCTATACTACTCCTCATAACTAAAAATCTATATGAAGAGTGTTTCTATGAGAGTAAATAATTTTTGGTCAGGTGAATTAGCAAGTAGATTGTAACACAGTTTCACAACAAGTAGGAACATCTGCACCATCCTAACAACAACCTTTTCTAGCCTCAGACACAAACTGTTTGCCTCAGACAGGTTTTGCCTGGGGAGGGACCAAAAAGCTTACAGCAAAACCATGCAGGACATGAAACAGGCATTGCTGCAACAGTCCAGTTGATTACTCTCTAATAGCAGCCTGTGTTGGCAAGCTTTCTAGAGGATGCTGAAGAAATCACCAAATAACTTTAGACATAGTCTTAGGTTTCGTTGAAAATTTGGTCACTGCCCTCGTAACTACTTTTACCTCATTTTTCTTTTCCTGGCTATAAAAATATCAGCACTTTTAATATGAAATCTCTGCTTATATTTATAAAACAATGGGAAAAAGTGACTATAAAACCATCTTTGTAAGGATAAAATACATACGATAATATCCACAATAGCTGAAGTCTAATGACATTGGTACATTCTGATTTTTCATTTTTAAGCGAATGGGTGAGGCAGGAAGCACCTTCCCTACTATGCCAGTTTGAGTTGCTCATACTTCAGTTCAGCCTCACAACTCCAAGTCAATGCTAAGGCTGCACATAATAGTCAGAAGCAGCACCAAACAGCCAATTATTTACTGCTGTTATTGACAGCAAACACATTTCAACTCAAATCTCTCAAACTACCTTAACTATAAGGTCATTGGCATTAGCTATTGATTTTTTATTTGCACAGAATTCAGGACAGAGCCAATATCTGACTTACACTTAAGGCTAAAAGGGCTGAAAGGCTCTGAGACTGTGGACAAACTGAACAACATTATACAGAGCTTTTATGTACTCTTTATACTATGGAAGTACTCAAAACCACTAGCCTTGAGCTAGGCTGTCCTATCCTAGTTGTACAACAAAGATTATTTGCTGTCCCAACGTCACTACAATCCAAGAAACCACTAACTAGATAAAAACCTGAGGGAATAGTACAGACTACTTACTGTGATAAACTGTAGTCAAAAATCAAGAGAGCCTAAACATGTCAATGGGCAAAGCAGAGAAGGAAACTGAAGAGGACATTTAACAAAGGTGGGGAAGAAAATGAGCCAGAAAACAACATTTGACAAATGAGTGAAAGAGGTGGGAGCTGACAAGTACTGTGCAGTACTTGGCCTCTCAGTAACAGGTGGGCTAAGTGAAAAGGGTATTAGAAAAGAAAACACACATCGCAGTTTGAGATGCACCAGAAGTGGGAACTGCTGTAGCACTCTAAGCCTATCAGTGGAGAGCAAGTTCAGCAGCGCAGAAGGGAAGAACAGAACTTTAACAGCATCTAAGCAGAGGTATCTGCCTTTTTTCAGAGCAAAAGATTAATTTCAAACCACCTTCTTAAACAAATACCCTGTGACAACAATAGAGCATTAGTTGGTTTGCTCCCAATGTTTTTCTCTCTGCGGAAAAAGGTAACAACATATGGCTGGCTGTTCTTGGGGTTTTCTGGATAGTTAGAAGGCTTTAGTCTTCCAACACCCCTTGGGAACAAAGTGAACAAAGTGTTTATTTCAGTGAAATAAACATAATACAAAGTCATTCACCACATGCTGTTACCTCCTCCCTTAGTTCCTAACATTAACTATTTTATTTACACATTTGTGAGATTTATCAAGCTTGAGAGAACATGTCTCTGAACACTACATATTTATATTTGTAATGGTTAAAAGTTTACTAAGAAAACAGGTGCTAATAATAACAGTAATTAGGAAAATTACACCATATGAGAGGAACTAGTTACTCAGTTTACTGTGGAGGAGGAGGCAACTGCAGAAAGAGAAAAGTTAAAACACAACACATATACACAACAACATATATTATCCCTCTTCCCCAAAATAAACAAACAAAACCCTAAACAATCAAACTAACCAAAGCAAGACAACCCAGCACTGAATGCCATCAGAGAAAGGCCAACAAGAAAGTGAAATGAAAATGTAGTGTCAGTTATCAGGAGCCATAAAACACAAGACAATACGAGAGTAGCTGCAGGTTGGACAAACGCTTTCCTTCTGACATCTCCTGGATCTTAGTTTCTTAAGACACACCCTGCTTTTAATTCATTTCTCCCCCACTCCTAGCAAGATTGCCACTGAGAAAAACATGAAGTGTTGTAAGATTAACAATCATATAGTTCATATAGGCAGGAGTACCAGCACTGCCTCGACTTTATTCAATATGCTGTTGTGGGGCCAAATTCTCTACTCCCAGTTCTCTTTGTTACAGGAACAACTAATGTAAACAAATTAACAGCTAGATGGAGTTGTGTTCATCCCAGGAATTACTAATTGGTTTATTCCAGTTCTTCTGTATCTTTAAAACCAGACCTATTGTAAAGGTGCATATAGGAAGGTGCATATAGGAAGTTCCTAAAGATTCTTTCTCTCCCTTACCCCAAACCAACCACCCCTCACCCATAACAATTCATGTCTACAGGCCTTAGATGTACTTTTTGGAGAGTTGTTTTTTTTTTTAATACTATCAGCTTCATCTTTCCTATGTTAGCTCAGTGAAACTTATAAGTGGCTTTTGGTAGATCTATCTGGCATCTGCCACCTACATAACCTATTAAAAAGACATTGTGTCATTTCAAAATTTATAGATGAAGTATAAAAATTCAGGTTTTTTTCTCTGGAACACTGCATTCTGGAATGCTGGAAACATACACGTGGAAAAGTGACTGTACGTGAGGCAAAAATACAACAGCAGAATGGATAATTCTACTATGCTCTCCATAATTAAAATGAAAAACGCTTAAAAAGCAACAGCTACAGCAATCACCTTTTAGACTTTTCCTCCCCTCTTAACGCAAGATGCTAGCTAGAAAAAGTCAGAAAAAAAGAGTTAGGGAAAAAAAAAGTTTAAAAATTAAAAGGAATCTTTTATTGTCTCCTAAATTTAGGGGTTTACTTTTAACAGGACACGTGTGACTACTCAAGGATGCAACCCTGTAACCTGTTACGCAAGCTTGCAGGTAAGGGTGCAGGTAAGCTGTGACCCGGGGGAACAGGCGACACCCGCACCCTTAACCCTACACGCCTCCAAGCCCCGGAGCCACCACGGCCGCTACCCGGCCAGCCGAGCTGAGCAAGGATGAGGGGATGAGGTTCCCCCTCCTTCCCTCCACGGGCTGCCGAGACCCGGGGGTGGATGGGGCGACCTCCCGCCCGCGGCCCCGGCGCACCAAGGCAGAGACCCCAGCGCCGCTCTGCCCCCGAGAGCGGGGCGGCAGCAGCAGGTGCCGCCACCGCCCTCCGCCCGTCCGCTCCCCGGCTCTCCCTCTCACCTCGGCTGTCCTGCCACGCCACGAACCACAGCAGGGGGAAGGCGGCGCCGAGGCACAGCGCCGTCAGGAGCTGCCCGTGCCGCAGCCGCATCTCCCGACGGGCGCTGCCCCGCACGCCCCCCGCCCCGCCGCCTCCGCCCGGGCAACGCGGGAACGGGCGTGTCCGCACTGCCCTGCCTTGCCCTGCCCGCCCCCTGCGCTTGGGGGCCCGGCCGTGCCCTGCCCCGCTGACCCGCCAGGCGGGGCCGCAGTGCCCTCCCTCCTCGCATCGGTGTCCCCCGGGCAGCGGGCGCACGTCGGGAGGGACGCCCGCTCCTCCTGCCGCCGGGCCATCCCACTGGAGACAGCGCCAATTCCCGCTGCAAAACCCTCCGCTAACATCAGCCCTCCCCGACGCTCGGACCCACACTGGAAAACCTCTTGGCTGCGGCTGTATTTCCACCGCAGAAACGCCTCAGATCAGCACTTCGGCAGGTGCTCTTTAACCCAAGTCGCAACATCGTAGTAGTTATCAGCATTTTGCTCATTTAAAGCCAATGGGCCATGTGTTTGCAAGATCGTATCAGGGAGCCGAGATGTAGTGTAGAATTAATACATGCACTTAGCACAGTCTCAGAGTCAGGAAAACAACCAAAGCTTTCCAGCTCACCTTTAAAGAAAAACTAGGGGCAAGCAGCTGCAAAATATATAACCTGATGATAGTCTAACGTCCACTGATAAAGATATTTTATTTCAGTTATCGTACTTTGCTTCCCACATGTGCCTTTCCATTATGGCAGGCACACCTCTTTTCCTTCTCAGGTCTTCATCCATAAGCAAAGAAAAAAATTAATCACTGTTACACCCTGGATCAAAGGTTGGACTTGATGATCTCTGAGGTCTCTTTCAACCCAGTTAATTTTATGATTCTATGATTCTCTATAATACAGTTCATAAAGGGAAGGGATAGCTTATTTACCAAGATTCCTGGAGCCTCTTACAGGGACACAGTTCTAGTAGAACCACCTATGTTTTAAAAGAAAAAATGCTCCTCCTTCTTATGCCTGATTAGCAGGTATTTGGCTGCTCTTGTTTTGACATATTCTCTCCCTGCTCACCAATCTACCCTCCACTGATGAAATCTACCCACCTGTGATGAAGAAAATATGATTTCTTGTTCTCTGTTGCAAACATCTAAAGGACAACTTCAGAAATCAGACTGGACTTGGCCATCTGACAAAAGCAGGAAGCTGTTTGCTATCTAATCTGCTACCTACTTCCTTAATGTATTATTAGCATATATAATTCATTGCCTTATTTACCCAAAGGATATAGTATTTTATATAATTTGGTTTTGAAAAATATATTATTAATACAATATATCTTCCCTCATTTCCTCTATTTGCTTACTGAACAATTTGATCTCACTTTATACCACACCCCAAAATCATTTGGAATAGTGTTGTGTAAAGAAATCCCAAATGCTACAACACTGGTGTCCTGACAGGCGTGCTGGAGTCCCAATGTCAGCGCTGCCTTTATGTGCCACTCTTTATACCACCAACAGTAATAACTATGTCCTTTTCAGAAACTTAATCTTAGACCCCAACAATTGTATATTGCTTCTCTGACAAGGTTAGTGTGACCTTCCTGTGTTTGAATTATGATGTAGATGGGTTTACTCCTCTGTTTACTAATTACTTTGACTTATAAGTGTTATTATTCATTAATAATGCAGGAGACTGCTAGTAGCCTGCATCAGTATACAAATGGTGAACTAAAAACCTGAGTATTGCTCCATAAATCACCATGAAGTCTCAAGTTAGACCTCACTATTCCTGGCCTGTACTCATTTTTTCTAAGCTTCCCTCTACATTCTGTTTCTGGCTGTATCTTCTCAATTTTTATTGAGGAATCTTCTTTCAGCTACACCTTGAATATGGATTTATAATTGTTCATATTAACCAAGGCAATCATGACTCAAAACTTTTCTCTGACTTCCTTTCCATCATCATTTCCCTCTCCCAGACAATAAACTAAACGCTCAAGGCACTAATTTTGATGGAGGATCAAGGCAGATTTTGAGACATTTGCAGTAAAATAGAGATTTAGAACTAAGAGGAACAAATGAAAATTAAATATGTCACAAGTAATGAATAAAATGCCTTTTAATTGACTGGTTGGTGTGGTGTTCTGTTACAAAGCCAAAGGGAACATGTAAATGATGTAGTGAAGCAGAAGGGCTCCTGAAGATAAGAACCACAGAAATCTAACCCACACTTAATTTTAGATTATTTTTTTTCAGAGAAAAAAAGCACCAAAACTATACTTCTAGAAACTAATAAGCATACACACTGTATAGGGAATGTCTGTGGAGACTGTCACTGACTGCATTAGAGGTGATTTATTAAGCCTGACTCCAGAGCAGACACAGTTAATCAGCCCTGCTGAGTTGTGGTGATCATTTACTTAATGCTGATTTCATAGACTAGCTCATTAACTTACAATGAGATAGTGCATTAAGTGTTCCTCAAAAAAAAAAAAAAAAAATCCCAAAACCTAATGACTGAAACTGTCATGAACTTCCACTGCAAGTGAGCAAGTAGGCTCCCTTACTTGCTTCATGGTTTCCTAATATCTCTCTCCTGGTGCTCTCTCCACATGCTCAAGAACTGTGTACAACTGGAATAAGACTGGCTGGGGTTTTGGGGGAGTGTTAAATGATTTAGAGCAGTTTTAGCTCCCATCAGCAGACTTTCTATATTTTTGGCAGACTGATCATCTTTAAAAATACTCTTTAGAAGAACACATTGCTGAGCAAGTGATTCAGTGGACTAGTTTCATCGAGGTGCTTTACCTGCAAGAGAGAGTTTCTAGGCTTGTCCTTGTGCTTTGTAACTGAATGTCTTTTCTTGCTCAGATGATTGTTTCACATTTCTGATACCGCTCTCACAAATCTGTGTGTAAGCAAGGGTAGAGATATGAAACATTAAAATCAATATTTGACCACCAAGCAATGGGTTCTTTTGAATGTGGGTTGCAGCTGTCCTTCATCTACAAGGGTACATGAACAAAGAATAACTACCAGTAACAATACGTAATAGTTGCTGCCATGGAAAGTTTTCTGACAGCATAGAGATCCAACTGATAGTGCTGGTTTAAGTCTCTTTTTATTTGCCCTACTGTCACATAAGAAATGTGATTTTAAAAGGTAAAATCTTACCTTTACTCACCTCTACTTCAACCAAAGACTCTGTGAAGGTAATACTGGACGGCAACTACTGAACACAAAAAGAGGAAGCTAGATTTATTTTTTTAAGCTACTGCATTATATTATATTATATTTAAATTATATTGACTGTCTCAATATAATCTATGAATTGACTGAACATGATGGTACAGGAGCATCTTGCATGATTCAAGTACTAAGAATTGTGTAAAATCAAACATGCTCGATGTTTTGAAAGTTATAAAAAGCTGTGAAAAAATGTCAAAAAAGCATGCTTTAATATTTTAAAATAAATAAATTCAGGTGATTAGAGATTTTACTTTAAAATACAAATTTAAAGTGAAGAAAGCATCACATGAGGAAAAAAACCAGTATAAGCTAGACTAAAAAACTTGCATCTTCTAAACTCTCACATTTCAGAAGTGCTTAATTTAAAGCAGGACCTTAAAAATTGTCAAGCTTAGCTCAACAAATCTAGTTATATCACAGAGAAGAGGGGTGCAATGTACAGTCAACATCAGATACTCTACATATCAGACCTGGAGACTGGAAGCAAAGAGAACTGTCTGGGAAAATAATAATCCCCTACCGTGTGTATGTATTGTTACAGTAAATAAAAACAGGAAGTGGAACAAATTCCAAAACCTGTAATAGAAGTTACTTTGGTTCTTAACAATCCACACACAAAAAAAGAAATTTCTATTTAAGTGTAAATATAATGAAAAATATTCATATTGATATCAAGCTATTTAATCCATTAAAAGATGCACTGGAAAGTGAAACCCTTGAAGCAGCAGAAAGGTTTTAGTTTGGTACACATCAGCAAAAGTGTCATCAAGCTATGTTGTTTGTGCAAACCCACGCTTTTAAGGATGCACCTGCTGGACTTTGTAAAATTCCAGCAGCTCATGCTTCTAGTGAACTATCTCCATGCAATCCACGCGTGGGCGTAAGGACTGACAGGAAATACCCGACCACCCCTAACATTTCTTCACGTTGTTACAATTCTTCTGCCTTCCCAAGTCAAACTGTAACATCCTGCTGCTGCTGCTGCTGCAGCCAGGATTCCTCTGACAACAAACTTTCATGTTTAAATACCACAGCAGCAGTGCTCTGCCAGATTATCAGATAGGAGGTATATCACAATCTTTTTTTTCCAGGATTATTTGCTTAGAGTTGTTTCACATACAAGGTAGGTGGGAGCTGTAGCTTACCCAAGTCCTGCAACACAGACAAATTTCTGTTCTCCAGTTTCTTTTATCAGCTCTTAGGCACCGGATCTTTGATATTTTTTTCAAGATATTTTACTGGGTTTTGGCTATCTTGGACCAACTTATATGCAGGTAATGCAATAGAACCATCATGTCATCCTGTCACCAAAAGTAAGAATACTTTTCAATGGAGATAAATACTTTTAAGCTTATTTTCATCCAGTGTTCCAACGCTTTGAAAGTCATATTGTTTATGTAAGAAGCTACATTGCCTCTTAACGTGCAACATGCACCACCTTTCCTCATAGTTTCTAAGAGTAAGATCTGCAAACGATTGAAGTTCATGCAGCAATGATTTCCTCACATGAAACTGCACCCCTACGAGTGTAAAAATCCAAAAAGAGGACGCTAAACATGTTGGTCCACCCTCTGAAATCCTCTGTGAGACACAGGCCACCAGACCTGCTCTGTGGCTTTTGATTTTGTGTAAAAGGTACTCCAATTTCCACACATCAAAAAAATATATCAGAATGTGGTCAAGCAAGTCTGTCAGCTCTCTTTCAACATGCCAAATTTTGCATACAATTCTGCTGAGTTCAACCCATGTTTACTGAAATAATCATTAATACAATGGCTGAACTTCCATTCAGAAAAGGCAAGGCAGGACTCTTGGCAACGCACCTCTCCTTAAAGTCATTTAGCCTAACTGTTGCAAAATGTTGAATATATAAAAATTTTCATAAGAAAAGATGTTCTTTGATGTTTGATTTTTGTATACTTTTAAGCCTAATCAACAAGAAGGAAGATTTAATCTGTGAAGCAGGGAGCAGCTAATAAGCAAGCTCCAAGTGATATTCACGAGTTAGACAAATTACTTGTTGGTAGAATTGTCTTGTTAAGATTTAGGACTGGACACGTTTCAATGGTCTCAGACCTAAGTGGAGGTTAACAAAACTTGGGAAGGATGTACCGCTAACTCCCGAGATAGGGAAGAAACTTAATAAACGCAACTCAGCAACTGTGCTGGAATCAGCTCCAACTGGGTAAAAGGTAATTCCGGCAGGGGGAGATGGGAACCACCGACTCACGGACCCCCAACCCAAGAAACCCACCCACCCACCCAAGAGAAAACAACGACTGAGCATAAGGACTAATTAGTATGAGGGGCAATCATTAACCAACAGTAGAACATTAATTATTAATAAGCGAACTGCTTATGCAACTCGTAGCCGATGAACACTAATTCCTTTGTTTGCTAAAACGAATGAACAGCGAGAAGTTTTGCTAGTCGGGGGCGCTCGATTTGTGGAATCCCACCGGGCGCCCAGGGCTGGGCTAAGCAAGCAGTGCCCCTCTGGAGTGTGTAACTATTGGGTTGTTGCGCGCCGAACCCGACTTCTGCCGACAACGGGACGGCAGCCCCGGGACGGCAGCGCTCCGCGCCCGGCGGGGCAGCGGGCGGGCGGGCGGGCGCCGGGCGAGGGAGCCGGAGCGCCCCGGGGCCGACAGGGAACCATCTTCCCCACCGGCACTTCCGCCTCGCGATCACTTCCAGGTCGGGAGGGCGGGTTCCGGCCGGGAATGCGGGGGCCGGCCGGGAGCCGCTGGGTCCCCGCCGCGCCGTGAGGGGCCCGCAGCGGCCCGGCCGCGAGGGGGCGCCGGGCTGAGGGGGCCCCGGGCAGCGGCTGCCCGGGCACGGCGCTCTCGGCCCCCCCCGCCCCGCCACACGCGGGGCTGCCGCCCGCGCAAGATGTGGGGGCGCCTCTGGGGCTTCCTGTACGACAAGTACTTTCGGTTCTGGCTGAAGTGGGTCCTGCGGCTGCTGACCGGGAAGTGCGAGCTGCAGCGCGTCCTGGGCGGCGCCGCGGCGGGGGCGCGGCGGACGCTGAGCGTAGGTAAATGGAGGGGCCGGGGCCGGGCCGGAGCTGCGGGAGCGCCGCGGGCAGCACCGAGTCGCTTAGGGTGGAAGAGACCTCCGAGCCCGAGCACTAAAACCCCACCGCCGAACCGTGTCCCCAGGCGCCACATCTGCAGCACGTCATGCAAAAATACCCCCGGGGATGGCGACTCAGCCGCTTCCCTGGGCAACCTGTCCCAGTGCCTGACAACCCCCTTTCAGTGAAGGCGTTTTCTCCTGATATCCAACCTAAGCCTGCTCTAGGGTTGGATATAACGACCTGAGGCCGTTTCCTCTCGTCCTGTCTCTTGTTCCCTGGGAGCTGGGAGGAGAGACCGGCCCTCACCTGGCCACAGTCTCCTTCCCAGGGGTTTGCAGAGGTCTCCGCTTCCCAGGTTTCTGGTCTCCAGTAGGTGGGAACCAAGGCCTGTCCCGAGTGCCCTGTGCGTCTCCTGCACTGTGTGTTCCCTCCTCCCTTCATTTTAAACGAGAATTTGAAATCAGAACGGCAGAGCTAGTTTCCTTCTCTGTTCGCTGAGGTAATTCCAGTGTCTTGCAAAAACTGAATCAGAAATCGTATCTTTTCCCCCAGGGTCTTCCCATCGCTTCGTGTATGTTTTTACTTACTAAAAAAATTCACACAGACGTAAATAAATTTTTGGGGGGTGAGGGAGGAAGAGTGATTTAACTTAGAATTCTACCTATGCAGAATTTTGATCTGAAATAGCAATGGCAATTTATGAAAGTACTTAACATTTCTGTGGTTTCACAATAGCTTGCAGAAGTGACCTTTACATTTCCTTATTATTTGGTAATAAACACAAAACAATTTCTGAAAATAGAAACACATTGAGGCATATTTTTGTTTTGACACTTTTTCAAATTTGTCTTTGTTTTGTACACTTAATTGATGTTTTAAAAAGAATCCAAGTCTATTTTCAGCATTGTAAGGGTTATTAAAAAAAACCTATGTAAATTAAGGCCTTCAGTTACCTCATAAGGTGTTCATTTTAAGATTGAGTAATTTTTTATTATATGTTTTAAAGGGATGCAAAATCTTATAATACTTATATGCTGCAAGAACACCTCTTGTCAGTTATTTAAAACACTTCAATTTAACTGTGACATCTTTTTTTTTTTTTTGTGTTGCAGAACATTCACTGGAATCATCAAAGAATAAGGTAAGAGATTCTAGGGATGAAACCTTAGTAAAACCTTATTTCAGAGAGAGATCCCTGGAAAAGAACATGTGCATTTACTTTTTGAGAGTGGAGCTCTGTAGAGGAGTAAAAGACAGAGAGGAGAGAACAGCATTTTGGGTTGTATGCTTGGGTTAGTTAAGGTTTCTCCAAAATAACCCCATGTCCCTTCAAATGTTTATTTCCATTGAAACCTCAGCTTGGTTAGCTCTGTGTCTCCTAATTCTGAAGCATTATTTCCTTGGCTGCAATTGTTTCGATTGGATTAGGAAGAACGTGTTTCAATTCAGCAGTTGAAAGCAAAAAGAACCGAGACCAAGCAACTCTCCAGCTTCTTATTTATTCTTTATGGAACTCCTGGATAAACGTTGTTTACAGTCTGAAAAAATTATCAATTATGCTTTTATGTAATTATTGCAGATCTTTTATATGCAATCTGAGCCAATTTATTGTAAACAATTGCAATGAATTGACTCTTCTCCTTTTATAGTAAATAATATATACAAGGCAGGTATACAGAAGCTGAGAAATAATAATGAATTACATGATTTCTGCATTCCTTGTGAAGTCATTTGCTGTGTTTACTTCCTAGGTTTTAAGAAATGCTGTACATGTTGAAGAAGCTGAAGTTGAGAAGTGTGTCAGAGATGTAATGAAAGAAAAGAGAATTGAACAGAGGGATACAGGGTATGTTTGGAAACCAAACCTAAGTTCTTCATGGCAGATAACTCTCACTTCTTAGCATATTCTTGCAGTTGCTTAATCTTATGCAATATTTAAGCCATTCAACACGAATGTTTACATTGAAACTAGAAAATAAAGTGTGGTTGTGTCCTCACCAGTTCTAGAAAATAAATTGTAAAGTTTTAATTGACATGGATTTGGGATTACTGCATCTCTATTTTGCAAGCCCCTTCTGTTACTCCATATTTTTAACTAATATGATTATTGCATAGATTAATTACAAGAACTGTGTAGTTGCTTAGATACATTTGAGAGAGCACAGTGATGCCTGATTAATGTTTGCATTCATTGGCATAAGTAATTAGCAAATGAGAGGGGAAAATTGTGAACAGTCAAAATTTTAAAGTTTAATGAAGTGCTTCTTTGAAAGTTTGACTTTAGGACTTACAGAATATTTAGGGGTTGGAGAAGGTACAGGGGTCAGGATGGTACATGGGGTTTTCTTGTGTCATAGCAGATTTTAGCTAAATTTTGGGGTTTTTTCCATAATTTAAGCTAAGAGATTGCAGCACAGGAATGGGCTAGAGATTTTTAAAGTATATGGGATCCATGTGGCAGTGTACTTAATTAATATGCTGTAGTCTGAAAGATAACCATTAAGCACTTCCTAATTCTAGTGTTTACATTGCATTAACATAAGAAAGGTCTTATCTGGTAGTTCAAGGTGGAATTTATGGCTAATTTGGCCTGTTTAATAGCTTCTTTATGGTGTTTTGTTATTATTTCAGGTTTAAGGCAAATCTGCATATATCCTTACTGCAGATATCAGGTTATAAAAAACTGTATTTGAATGTGGAAAACCTAAGGAAGGTCCCATATGATTCGGAAAACGAAGAACATGAGGAACAGTTAATTGAGGTGAAATAATTTTTTAAATACAAAAGCTGTTTGTTTGGGTTTCCCCTCCAAGTCCAACACCTTGAATGAACTTGTTCATACTATTCTTAGCAGCTGACCTATTTAAAGCTCTTTTCTACTTAAAAACTTCTAAGCCATTATAGAAGTAACACATTAAAATACAATTTCAAAGTAAGACAGATTAGTAAACTAGAGTTGCTTGCACTGGAATTATTTTGTGTGAAAAGACAACAACAGCAAGATGTAAGTAGCAAAACAGGTTTCTAATGGGTCACTGAATGCTACTAAAAAGATATTCAGCTTTATGCATGTGTGTAACTTTGTAAACCAGTAATTACTAAATTTAAAAAAAGTGTTTTCTTTTTACTGCATCCCAGTCAATGTCAAAGACGATTATTTAATGCTGGAAGATAAAAATTATCAGTAACGTATTTTAGGTAACAATAAATAATAGCAACCAAATAACATAATACTGCTTGGGGGTTTTTAAAATAGCTTCTGCTGTGCAAATATATTAGCATGTTATTGTCTTAGCACTTCTTAATTATCTCAGCTTGCTATGCAAGTCATGACATTGACATGTTATGGATTCACTGAGCATTTGTATTTCAGTTTATAGCTGTCCTATCACAAAATGATGCATAAATTAATTTCTAAGGCGAAACAAGTATTTGTTTCTTTAGTGTTGTTACAGTGTCTTTGTCTGTGAAGGGAAAATATCACATTTAATGTTAAATGCAGCAATTTTCGTGATTTCTGAAGTAAGCCGTTGTGGCATGACTCCAGATTGCCACTAACAGAAAAGAACAGCGTGCAGATTGTATCCTGGTCCTTGGGGAGGGGTTTCTAACATGCAGCAGCAAGTGTTCTGAATTATGTGACTTGGAATGCTGTAGCAGCTGTGTGTAACATGGAAGCATATTTGTGCAGCTCTGGAATTTGCTGATGCCTCACGAGAATCTGAAGGCCAGAATCAGCAAGCAGTGGTGTGACATCGGCTTCCAAGGCGATGATCCCAAAACAGACTTCAGGGGAATGGGTCTGCTGGGCTTAGTGAATCTGGTGTAAGTGAAAAGAAGTATCTCATTTCTTCTGTAACTAATTTTCAGTACCCATGTATTTTCTCTAATTACTATTATCTCTAATAAAAACTGAATAGAAGCAAATAGAAACCATTAGATTGTAAATAAGCCAACATTTCTAGTGACTGCACATCTGTAAACGTGGTTGGCTAAAATCAATAAGTGAGGGAAGGGGCAGAAATTTGCCCAAGACACCTTATCTTTTGTTGTCATATGATAGATTTGGTTGGTTGTAACTAACTTGCTTTAAAATTTTACAAATTATTATTGCAAAGAAAAACAGATAAGTTTTTACATATCTTTGCTAAGCTAATTTGGATTATGGTGAACTTCATATTTGACACTCAGATCACAATGATTTATTTTTTTTTACGGTATTAGTTCATGCTGAGTATAACTTAAATTTGCTGCCTTTTCCTTGGCTTTCATTTAGTGCCATTTTTCAGTACAGAGTAGTATTCAGCTTTAGTTTAGAGCTACATATTTTAATGTTGAACACAATGGTTTTTTAATATGAACTTAAACCAATGGAAGATCCTGTTTTACACTGACAGGTATTTCAGTAAGCATTACACCCACGAAGCTCGTCAGATCCTTTCTCGTTCAAATCACCCAAAGCTGGGGTAAGCCACTGTATGATTTTTTCTCTGGCTTGTTCTGTGTAAGAGCTTATGTGAAGACTGCCAAATATGTGTCCAGAAAATCAGGAGGAAAATATTTTTGTTTGTTTGTTTGTTTTTTCATTAAAGAATGAAAAAAGGGTCAAAATAGAAAAATGTAAGAAACCGAACACTGGAATAAATTTTGGGGTGGGGAACTGTGTGCAGCTTTATTTTTTTTTCAGAATGGATTTGCTGGGACAAAAATGTGGCAAAATACTGTCTTTGGTTAACACAGTGAACGTCTTTAACATCATAGTTTGCTTTATTTCTAATAGGCTTAGATTAGGTTTAGAAATTAATACTTATTTTTTGCCTTTTTACTGATTACGTGTTGGGATGGCAGAGATTATCTCTTAAGGTCCTCTTTTTTGCTAGGTTTCTGTACTGTAATAAGTATATACAAATGTTTTGTTCACCTTTAACTTTGTTTTTGAAAACTTAGCCTATTTAAACATTTAGCTAATTTTACATGTAAATTTACTTTCAGACCAGTCAGATAAAATAATCTGATCCATCTAGTCCCTGGTTAACTCAGTGACCTACCAAGAACAGGAGTCCTTCATGACTGTAAATAGTATTACCCTGTGCAATAGGATAGGATATCTTGAGACTTTTTGCTCAATGGAGCCCCTGGTGGTCTAGGGGGTAAAGGCGCCGCGCTATCACCGCGGAGACCCGGGTTCGATTCCCGGTCAGGGCCACTCCCGGGCAGGTGGGGCTCGTTAGCCCTTAAAGGCAACCCACCTACGTCCTAAGGACCTCACTGCCACCGTCCAAGCTCGCTTGGCCCCGGCAGATGACCCTTAGGATTAAAGGGTGGGCTCAGTTCCGCGCACACTGTGTCTCACCTAAAAAATCCAATGCGCAGGCTGGAAGGTGGAAAGACCTTCCCCGGATCTTCGCTCGCGAAGACTGGCCATTATTATTATTATTATTTTGCTCAATGAAATAACCATACAATTTACACAAATGAACTCATTTTTATTTTTCCTTCCTCCAAAACCACTTTAACTGTTCTTTAAGAATTTCTGTTATGTTTTCTCTACCACGCAACAAAAAACCAGATGTTTTTTCAGCTTGAAGAGCAAGTTGCAACAGCCATTCCATTTGTACTGTAACTACATTTTTTACATGCAATTTTTAATATCCCAGCAGATCTAAGGATTTCAAATGAGCAAGTTGAGGTCAACGCTGATGGCCTTACCATCTCAATACTGCCCAAAAATTGACTCTTGCAGGTATCCTAAAGCAGACTGTTTCAGGGGAGCTTTTAAGTCTACCAATGCATAAGGTAAAACGAGCCCCATGATTTCTGTTGCAGATACTCCTATGCAATAGTTGGGATCAATCTGACAGAAATGGCATACAGCTTGCTCAAGAACGGTGCTTTAAAGTCTCATCTGTACAACGTGGTCGCTGGATTGCCGCAGATGGAGCACTTCCATCAGTTTTACTGTAAGTATCCGCAGCTCCTTTAGTACAGACTACCAAGGGGAGGCCTACAACGTGGAGTTTAGGGGTTTTGGAGTGCATTTCCACCCTTTTCCCATTAGCCAGAGCAAGCTGTGTGTCTTCTTATTCTTGCATTGGTATTGAAAATGCACCTGATACTTAAACATTGTACTGTGGAAATGTACATTTAAGGGATAATTTGTGTGGCTTTTTATATATTAAAGACTACAGTCCAAAACCTCAATATTTGCAGATATAATTTTTTTATTTATTATTACAGCATCCAAAAGCTTGCTGTAGCTCAGGATGGGACAGTCCTTGTTTTAAGAGATTGAAGAATATCTAAGGGATCATTCCTAGGACTAGCTAGATCAAGGCAGGAAATTGTGGAGGTAATTTTTGCAGGTCTGTATTTTATTTTCTTCACAGGTTATCTAGTTTATGAGTTTGACAAGTTCTGGTTTGAAGAAGAACCAGAAAGCATTATGCACTTCAACCAATACAGAGAGAAATTCCATGAAAAAGTTAAGGGACTTCTACTGGATTGCAACGTGATACTCACCTTACAAAATACAACAAAACCGTAACTCCTCTGCAGAACATGACATTCTGCATCAAAAATTGAATGATGCATTTGGATTGAAGTCTTGTGTGTTTCACCAAAAACTGTTTAACAATAGAATTTTTTTTTACATTTAAAAAAAAAAAATTAGCAAAATTCAGTTAAGAAAGCTTGTACAATCAACGTCTGTTTACAGGTATTTATATGCTATTCTCCAAAGGGCAACTTTTTAAGAAGAAAGTTAAACAAAAACCAGCCAACAAACCAACACAGAAAACAACCCACAAATCTCAAGAGCCTCTGGATCGCTTGCTTTCACATTTTGTTTTTTTTATTTCTTGATGCAGGAACATGAAGCAGGTATTTAAGCTGCATCACGTTTTCTATGAATAGGTTTCACAGTTAACTGTCTTTTAAAAGATATTTTAAGTTCAACTTTTCAACTTAGAACTTTAATTCCAACTTCTTAACGTAATAAGTTGGAGTTCAGTTTGATTTTTAGATGAAATTACCCTGGTTTTAGACTTCTTGTGTTCTTGTTCCATTACATGTCATTGTCATTCACTTGTCAATGTTAAATTTCTCTGTAATTAAGAGGTCCACGGAGGGGATGTATTAGTCATTTATAATTTTGGAGAAGAGGCTTAATCCATCACCATACTGATGTACTTCCTGGAAGTTACTTCTGGCTAAGGAAGTTTTTTATCTGTGGATTTGTACCAGCCGATTCCTGTGCTTGGAAGAAGTTTAGTTTGCAAAACAAACAAAAAGAACCACAAGTCATCAGCATGAGGATAAGATTCTCAGGCTAAAGCTACTCTTTCTAAAAGTATTCCTACTGTAAAAATTTTTGATTCTTTATAATCTGACTTCAGACACTCAGGATGATTGTATCTGTTGTCAGCCCTTTCTTCTAGCAGCTAATGGGGTGTTCTTAGTGGGAAGTACAAGAGATCTAGTTTAGCCCTTTTATAAATTTTAAAGAAAAACCTTTATTGCAGCTGCAGTTCTTATTTTGTGAAATTAAATTCACATCTGAGTACTAGCCTCTAACAAAGATGTGTTTTCCATGGAAGGGATGCAACTTTGGTGTGTTCCTTAACCTTGCCGTCCTCAGACAATCTAGTCAATAGGACTTCATGTCTATATTGTGACTAATTATTGCTTAGAGCAACTTTAAATGGATTTGGCATGACCATCACTTCATTTTCTAAGAACTACTCTTTAATAAGTGCCTTCTGCTTTTTTCAATCAGTCTTTTATTTTGATTCTGTAACCAGATCACAGCCTTAGAAACTTGATTTATTTGAGAAAAAGTCTTTCACCACGTACCTAAATAGCTCACAGTGGCACAAAATTTGTATGCTAATACAAGCTTTCATGACTTTATTTTTTTTTTAAATCATCTCAGGTAAACTAGTTCTAGTCAATGACTAGTCATGAAGAGATTCCTGAAGAATACAAGCATTGAACACGAGAAGGGAAGAAAAAAAAAAAAGAGACATATCCCTTTTTCTAATGAGTATTGTTACACTACATAAGTATGAAATATATTATAATATGTAGTACTGCATCTCTTGGAGATCATCAAAACCCAGTTGGATATGGCCCTAAGCAGCCTGTTCTGAGGGACCCTGCTTTGGGCAGGAGATTGGACTTGAGTGATCTCCTGAGGGTGCCTTCCCACCTCAGCAATTCTGTGAGTTTGTGTTGTGTAACTAGTGACTTGTTGCACTGCCTCCACCCATATGCTCTTGATCCCTTAAATGTTGGTCATCTCTTGCCTGTGGGAAAGCTCCTGGATCAGGGTAGACAGTACATGTGTAGGAGGTAACACAGTTCTGTTTTCTTTTTATGGTACTTTAGGTGTAGATGAGAGTGGAGAGTGGCTTCATCTCACCTGTGTTGGGTTGGATGCTGTTCCACTTAAAAAAAAAAAAAGGAAAAGCACTGTGAAGATGCTCATAGGGAGAGTATTTACGGTTATGCCCTGGCTTGCAAACCGAACAGTTAAACTGACCAGATTAGATACAGAATTGACCATGGGAAGCCCAGTTCTTTTGCTACTTCCAGGTACTTGGATCCTGTAATTCTCACCACTGAAAAACTGGGATCCTGTGGAGAGCGTTCTGCGATTCAGGTCCTGCAGTGAAGCTCTGTTCCTCTGACCCTTGCAGACATTGGACATGCCTAAAATCTGAGGAAGGAAGTGGAAAGTGGACTCCTTCCAAGTATGCTTTTCTAACCTCAGCTTCTGTGAAGTTTGTCTTCATTAATAACTTCTGCCACTGCTTGTAGATCTCCTTTGCAAGCAACACGAGACTGAGTTTCAATTTCAGAAGTGACCCCACTATGTTTAGCAGCAGCAGGAAAGCAGATCCTATTCTTTATTTTCATGTGCTGCTTTCCAGCTAGTAACAAAATTGCTTGAGCCATCTCTAAACACTCCCCCGGAGCTAGGTTTGCAAGTTCTATTTTTTTTTTGGCAACAGTTGTAAAAATAATGTACACCCTTGTCTGTCCAGCACTGAAACTTTAACTGGGCTCCTTGTTCGCTGGGAGACTGACATTTAACTCTTGCCGAGGCTTCTAAAGCCCAAGCATCAAGTTTCAGATTTCCTATCATACAGCTGAGATGTTTTAGTGTAGAATGTAGATAGAGTTTAGTGTGAGATGCATCTCTGTTAGCTTTTTTTTTTCTTTTTAAAATCAATGAGTGACCTGGGACTAAACTGTGGCAGTATACAAGGGGAAAAAGTAAACCCAGCCATCATCAGTGAGTGAGACATATGGGAATACATTAGTTTGCGTGTAGTAATTAGGGTACTCCCGGGCAGGTGGGGCTCGTTAGCCCTTAAAGGCAACCCACCTACGTCCTAAGGACCTCGCTGCCACCGTCCAAGCTCGCTTGGCCCTGGCAGATGAACCTTAGGATTAAAGGGTGGGCTCAGTTCCGCGCACACTGTGTCTCACCTAAAAAATCCAATGCGCAGGCTGGAAGGTGAAAAGACCTTCCCCGGATCTTCGCTCGCGAAGACTGGCCATTATATTATTATTATATAGTAATTAGGGTGAATGTGTTAGGCTCCAGTACACCTTCCCCGTAAAGAGTTAGAATTTGCATGCCCAGTAATTCTGTCTAGGAGTCACTCACTAGATGTAGACTAGTACTGGGTGTCCCTGTTTGCACCAGTGGTAGGCTAATTGTATTATGGTGGTAGGTAGAAGATACAGGGGAAAAGGTAAAATTGTGTTTAGGGAAGGGAAGAATGATGCTTTACTAGTCAGCACTAATTTATGCTAACTCTGTAGTAGGGTGACAGTCCTGAGGTTATGGAAGATTGGAAATGGAGGCAGGCCACCTTTACGCAAGGTTGATATAATCAATTTGTTCAGCATCAGAATTTGTTGCTCACAGGTTATTCTGAGAACCTCAAAAACTTGCTAAATTGTCTTATTATTTTTCAACTGTCACGCTTTAAAGTACAAACTGTCTTTAGAATTCGGAAGTGCTGTTGGTTTTCTAACTTGCTGCCTCTTTAAAGCATTCACGATGTGAGAGATTGTATGCAAATTTAAGAAAAAAATTCTAAAACTTAAGACAGGGTGGTTCTCTAAATCTTTTGTTGTTCCTGTAGCAACTGTTTAACAAACTACCTCCACTTTTGTTGTTCAAAATGGTTGTATGCTTGAAACGTGGTGCCACTCTGAACAAAATAATCTGAAGATAAGTAGTTTACCACAAGCAAAAGTAAAATCTAGTCTTTCACTAAGTAAACACCTTGCTTCATAAGTAACCAACTTGACTGGAAAGTGATCTGAAGACAGTGCTACTTAGGAGGAAAGAAAATGAGAATGTTTTTAAACTGGTTGTGCTTCTGTCATCTGATACAGCCATGTAAAGGATAGGCCATTTTGTCCTAAAGAATAATTGGAAAAGGGGCCAATTTAAACACCTCAGATAAACATTTTTGGGTTTTCACTCTTTGAAAAACAAAACCAAAAACATGCAAACATCGATTAGACACACACAAAGCCCCAAGCAGTGGTTTTCCAGACTTTCCATCCCACTTTAAATAAAATTTTATGAAAAAATTACTTAGCCTTGTTTTAGGTATTATCATAATGAAAAAGTTTTGTATTTAGTTAGGTGGGCAGTCAGTATTCTTGAAAATACTGCTAGTGAACGCGTGGCGAAGATGTAACCTGTGATTTCTTTCTGTCATACTTGTTTTTGTGTTGCTGTAGTACAATGTTGACCAATTTTTGGACTGATGTTTCATGTACCAGTCTAGATACTGTCTTTCTTTCTCTAGGGAATTAAAAACAACCCAGCCCAAGACAGCTTGTGGGTAGTTTCTTCTTATCACACTGTGCTTAGATAGCTGCATACTAATAGGAATCCCTGTTTACCATGATACAAAAGCAATAATGTAAACTGTGATGTCTGTGTAATAGAGATGTTTACAATGGTAGCAAATAAAGAACAGGTTATTCCAAAATATTGTCAGCATTAGTGTGTTTGGCCTGCTAGAAAATGTAAGAGTTTTCACTTAACTGTGCTCTCTGTTCATGCACCTGCACTGGAATGTGAAGGTTTTTTCCTAGCTTTTTTTCTTTCCCTCCTCTCTCCACTCCCCTCAAGCTCCAAGAACTTGTTTAGAGGTCTCTGGTTCTTGTACGGGGCTTGCATTTGTGCCTAGGAAAGTAGGCACTGTTAGGAAATAATACTGCAGCACCAACTTTTGAAATGGTGGGCAGCACAACATCTGTGTGCATGCTGGCTCACACACCCCTCCTAGTTTTTAGATCAGCATCCCAGATACACACCTTACATCAAACACAAGAAGAAAGGAGTAAGATTTAAATCTGACTGTGAGATCTACACAGAAAGTGTTTGGTTTAGCCTCTCAAGATCAGTCTGATACCACAGACAAACACGCTTGCACGCAAGTCCACTTGGTATCTTACATCTAAGAGGAAATCCTGCAGTGGGAAAGTCTTGAGTTTGACACATCTTACGGATTTGGGACTATTACAGCCTGGAACAGTCCCTCACTCCCTATTACCCTGAATGCAGTCTCACCTACAGTGCATTGCTGCACAGACCATCAGCATTCCTGGGAGGTCAGAGGAGATGCTTCCTGCTTGGCTTAGCAGAGAGGCTTCCCAGCCCTCAGCTCCCTTTGTTCTATACCCGAGTGGAAAGGTGGCAGCATCCCTTCAGTCACATTGTTTTGGTCCAGGCCACAGAAAGCAGACCTCACTTCCTTCTCAACCACCACAAACAAATGGCATAGTGAGGTGGAAGGAGACAGAGTTTCTTCAGCTGGAGTGCCACATTACTCTCCAGGGATGGAGCCAAGTTTTGATTTTGGAACGTAAGAGAAAATTACACAGATAGCTGCTGCAAGTGGTAGAGGTTTATTACTGCTTTTTTTTTTCCCAGTTCCTTTTTAAATCCTTACTTGAAAAGCTCTGTTTTAGGCTTTAAAAGAAAACCAAAAACCAAACCAACACACACAAAAAAACCCAAAAACCTCACAAGAGCAATTTTGTTTGAAGGACCTAGATGTTAACTCTCAGAGACAACTTGAAAGGTGGTTATATTCAGGGAAGCAAAACTCCAAGAACAAAATTTGCAAGCTGGAGAACAACTCTGGAGAACATTTTTGGAGAAAGGAGAAACCCTCAAAACCCTCCTCATATGTTGTTTTTTTTTTTTTTTTGAACCTCTGTGTGCGCTGTTTTATTACAGTTCATTTGTATCTCTCAAGCAGCCTTTGTTTCTGCTTCTGAATTTTGGAGACCAAATGCTTCTAGTAATGTACCAAAGTGCCATTACATGAGAACTGCCAGATCTCACCTGTAGCAATTTTTTATTTCTACAGAAGCACAGAACAGGCACTGCACTACAGAAACATCCCAGTCCTACAAACCCCAAATGTCAGGTTGGTCAGTTATGCAAATGGAACGAGGAAACAGTTATTCAGGAGATTTAAACTGAGATACTGAGTACTATGAAAAGAACCAGAATTAAACTATTTTCTGAAGTGAGGTGCCTTGAGATGTTATCTGCCACCATTTATCAGGAGCATCTTGCACAGCAGTTAAGACTAACTTCCTGTATTTCACCCCTTGCATTCCCAGGTCTAAGTCATGCTTGCACAGCAGTGCTGCCATATCAGCCTGTTGCAGTTTTCTATTATTAGCCATTTCCCACTGCCACATTTTTGTTCTTACTATGTGCTCTCAGGCTGCCTTCTGGTTTTGCTATTGAATAAATCAGCATTTTAAATTGTGCTGGTTTTGGCTGGGGTAGAGTTAATTTTCTTCGCAGTGGCTGCTATGGGGCTGTGTTTTGGATCTGTGCTACAGGGTTGATAATATAGAAATGTTTTTGTTATTGCTGAGCAGGGCTCACACAGAGCCAAGGCCCTTTCTGCTTTTCACTCTGCCACACTGGTGAGGAAGTCAGGGGTGCAGGGATGGCTGGGAGGAGACACAGCTGGGACAGGTGACCCAACTGACCAAAGGGATATTCCAGATCATATGACATCATGCTCAGTATATAACGTGGGGGGAAGAAGAAGGAAGGGAGGGACCTTTAGAGTTAAGGTGCTCATCTTCCCAAATAACCTTTACATTTAATGGGGGCCTGCTCTCCTGGAGATGGTTGAACACCTGCCTGCCCATGGGAAGCAGTGAATTAATTCCTTGTTTTGCTTTGCTTGTGTGCATGGCTTTTGCTTTCCCTATTAAACTGTTTATCTCCACCTATGAGCTTCCTGGCTTTTACCCTTCTGATTCTCTCCCCCGTCCCACTGGTGAGGGACTGAGTGAGCGGCTGTGTGGGGCTTGGTGGCTGCCTTGGGTTGAACCACGACATTAGAAGTCTCAATTGCCACTTGAACTAAGTAACACTTGACTCAAGACTAGTGGAAAGAAACAGAAATAGCAGAAATAGCAGAGGATAAGGCTCAGTAATAGACACAATTGCTTCACTTTCATTCTCACTATAATATGTCTGCATGTACCTAATCTGGTGAGCTCTTGTCACAGACCAGCTTCTTCCACAGCACCAGGTGTTGACATCAGGATTCAAAAGAAAGGCCCCAGACACTGGAACCTCATACTCTAGCTAACCAAAAGGCCAGGATACTACAGCATGCTCTGCCATAGGCTGAACTAACCCACCAACTGATACACAATTCCTCAGTATTTTCTCATTTTTTCCAGATATTTTACTCTAAGCCCAACTAGCCCATGTTTGTTACGAAAGCGGATACAACAGCATCAACTATTTTTTACTGTTAAATACTTAATTTCTGATAAAAGGCATCTTCTACCAGCATACCTTGTTATTACTGAATTACCAGTACCTGGAACAGACCAGGCATCATGGTTGTCATTCACAGGGATGCCACAAGTTTGCAGAATAACAGCACTGGAACTCACCAAGGCACGTACAACCCAAATTGGCAGGGACTTGGTGAGCCATGTTCCCTACCTGTTATACACTGGGACAGCCTCAGGTGCCTCCCCTAACCTACTGCTCTCCCATTTAGGAAGGTTGTAGGTTTACAGTGCTTATGCACCAGCTTCAGTTTGTTGCTCTGTGCATTCCCATGGAATTGAAACTCTTCCCAGCAGTTTCTTGTTGGTTACTGTATTGCACCTACTGTTGACATCCAAGTTCCACTTTTTCAGTATGATGCTACAAGATTACAGATTAGTAATGCCCTCTGACAGGAGGAATGCAGAGGCTTACAGAGTACCCAGCAGAGGAACCAGACCTGGCTGCAAAACCTTCCATGCAAAAGCACCGTCTCTTTGCTTGTCCAACTGCTTTAATGACATTGCCTTTCTCTGCCACAGTCCCTTACATGTCACACCATATATACCACACCAGCCTCTGCCATCCAAAGTTATGACACAACACCTGACATCTATTATAAAAGAAGCCCCAGCATCACTGTATAAGAACTCATGAAGTGCTTTTCTCTTTACAACAGATTTGATGTTAATTTTTTGCTAAGTTTAATACATCACATAATGAACTTTCTGTCTGCGTAACAACGTGCATAACAACAAACCTTTACAAGTCCCAAAAACAACCCTCAGCCCCAACACCTAGAATTCAAGAGCTGTAAGATGCTACAACGAAGGAAACAAATGCCACAGAACTTCCATGTGTTATCAGCATTGACTAAGCTGGAAGACAGACTGGAAGAAAATTTGAGAAGAATATTTCCTTATGGTTTTGTTTGTTTGTTTGGTTTTGTTTGGGTTTTTTTTAATACAGAAAGCTCTATTAAATAGCAGCCCCAACTGAACTCTATGTTCACAGGTTAAAGAGACTATCTCCAAGCACAGGAAGCACAAGGCATAGGTACTTGTAAAAAACCATACTCACTTTCTGTGTAGGACACCTGCACATACAGATTAGACTTTCAAAATACTCACATTCTCTCACAGGTTTCACATCACTGTACGCTGGTCAGTCGAACTCTTCTGTAGCTTTCCACTCACCAGCTCCCAGTCAGCTACTAAAGAACAGGTCACAGCAGATGATGTCATCAAGTAGGCATCTGCCCTGTGGCTGTTTGCTGTCGGTCCTGATCAGGTGAGCAGCCTCATCCAAAAGAACCTGGAGAAAATCAGCTCACCTGGCTGCTACCTACAGCACAGCCAGTCTTAAAGATGACCTGGCTCACACTTAGGAGCTTTGCTGACATGATCATGAAGGTAAGGAAGGCTACTAGAGCAGAAGTTGCCTTGTAAAATGGCTCTTGTTACACCAGGAATCCACTTGTGGATGCCTCTTCTTGTTAACAGGAGTCATAACAGCAAATTAATTCTCATGGTACGTTGCATCCCCTGCCCTGCGGGTGGGGTGTGGAACAAAGCTGACAAAGCCGCCTGAGAAGAAGAAAGGTTTTTGAGCTTTCGCTTGTGTGTCTCTAGGGGTGTGTGGAAGGTTGCTGGTAGGCTTAAGTTCACTTTACCATAACAGAGACCTAAAAGAGAAATAACTTCAGGGATCTGCAAAGCTAAAAAGGTCAGTAGCCCACTTCAGGATGTTAACTCTTAGTGCTGAAGACTTCCATTATAGCTTATTCAGCTGCCAGGCACTACAATAAAGCACCCCACTCTGGCTTTGGCATCTTAAGTTAAAACAAAGCCACAGTCTTCAAAATGGTAATTAGGGCTTCAAATCAATGTCACTGTTTGAACTAATATCATTATTTGATACACATGTAAACTAATCCACAGTCTCACACACAGACTATAGTGCTTTTTCATACTGCTACATGTCCGCATACTTGAATTTATCTGTGTAATAAAGCACAACCACCTGCTTTTCCCTCTAGCATGACTTTAAGAGTTAAAAATCAAATCTGTGCAGAGTGTACTTTATTTGTTCACATTACCTATTTGTGGTTAAAAACCACTTCATCTGACAGTTTAAAAGCATTCTTTTAAAACAAAGGAATTAAACATAGCTTGTGCTAAAAAAATCTGCAAGTTACATGGATGCAATATTATACAGGAGTATAAAAAAATCAACAGTATTCTACAGAAAATCTTCTCAAAACAGCAAATAAAGATTAGGCATGTAGGCATGATCCTGAACCGAACAAATATCAATTAAAAAACAGCTAACAAAATTTAAAAAAAAAAATCCTGAATTTCTGTATAAAAAAAGCAAGGATTCAAAGTGCAGGTGCTCCAGTTTTCATTTGAACATATTATTCAGTAAGTCAATACAGGATACTATTCATTTTATATAAAGTGACAGTGTTCTCAGTAAGACTTCAACATTCAGTTACATTATCTTGCAGATTTTTTTTCATTACTGCTACTTTACACTGTAGTAAATAAAGACTTATGCAATACAGGCTTTCATTTTCTTAATCTAACAAGGATATAATAAGTTGGTGGTAAAGGTTAGTTTTAAGAGCTAAGCTATATTTGCTGTAGGTCAGCCTTAGAAGTAGATATATATATATTTATTTTTTTTTTACTTTTAAAAACAGATTTCAAATTTTAAAAAGAGACTCTACCAATCTGTTCTGGGACCTGCACACACTGTCTTTGGAGCACACCAGCAAAGCTTCCAAGTCCACTGGTTAGGAATACAGCTCTGGGCAGGGTCATGCTGGAAATCTCTCTTTGGTGGCTGCAGGTGGGAAAGGGCTCTCTCTACCAGGCTGAACCCAGGGAAAGGCAAAAGGGCTCTGCCCTCCATCAGAGCAGAAACCATCACATTTATCCACATTTGCCTGATGTGCCAGCTAGGTTTGGGATGGACTTCTCACTTTTACTTGAGCATACCAGTCTCAGGTAGAGGAAGTTAGGAGCCAGGCAGGTGTCACTGAAGTGGTCTTTCATATATTCGAAACAAAACAAAACTATATGAAATAAAATTATCCTTCAGGGATGTTGCCTGGAACTTAATTTCACCTGAGGTCCTTTTCAGGTTGACAGCATCCCTTTAAATTTTAGGTTCTTACCATTTTGTTGATTTTTTTTCTCCCAAGAACCAGATCTCTATATATGTCTATCTTAAAAATGCACATAAATATTGGCATTAAGTTTACATTTAGAAATTCAGAACTTATCTTTACCATTATATATTGACAGCAAGATTAATAATACACACACTTCACTGACAACCGTTATTTTTTTTTTCTGTATTTTGAATAAAATTTGCATTTGTGTAACATTTCCCACAGAAAGAGTGATTATACTTCAAGATAGTTAAGTTTGCACCCCAACATTTTCACATTAGTGAAAACAATCATGTTCTGAAAATACCAGGGCCTGTGCCAGGTACTAATAAATACAGAATAAGAAAAAAAAAACAAAATAAAAAACCCGACTGCCTTTTATCCCGACATAGTAGAGATTTCATAGTCACTGGCCGAGGTTATGGGTCTACCCCTCATCCGTACGTTTTTAGCATTGGTAATCCTAGCCATCATGGACACAGGCTTGTCAAAGTACCTCACCAGCGCCGGCTCAGTCAAAAGGGAGGCTAAAAATTGTTCAAAGGTGATAGCCCAGTCCCTGTCGATGCTCGTGCTCCTGCGGAGGGCAGGGGCGTGGTTGCTCCGCACCAGAACGGTGTCCTCGCCGATGTCCTCGCAGTGCAGCTTCTCCTCCTCGTGCGAGCCCGCACTCAGCACCGAGTAGGAGGACATGGAACTGTCATCTTTCGTGTCATCGTCGGAAATGAGCATGGAGGAACAGGCCCCGTTGTCCCTGGGAGAAGAGTCGTCAAGCTTAATGTCTTCCATCTGCATGCCCAGGGCGCTGTCGGGGCAAACGGCCTCCTCCTCGCTGCTTTGGAGCGGCTTGTGCTGCTCCAGGGGGTACTGCTGATGCTCTTTCTTCTGAAACAGCTCACTCTGGAGAGCTCTGCTGCAGCTGTTACTGCTGCTGTCTGCCTCGCTGGCGGGCTGCACGCTGAAGAGCTTGCCGACTTCCCCGATCTCCAAAAGCAAGCTGGTCACAGCAGCGGTGGCGTGGTACAGGTCCTGCTCGTTGGGGTCCTCACTGAACATATTGTACATCGTCTTGCACAGCTCAATGAACTGTCCCTGAACACAGAGGGAGGAAACATTAATGAGAGCAGGAAACAAATGAGGCTGACGTCTACTAAATCAGTTTTAAAAGCTTGGAATTGAGGAATGGCAATAGTTGGCGTGATTAAACTAAAACTGGAAGTAACCTGGGTGCACTCTAGAAAGCATTTTCAGTGACTGGGCAGACATATGCGTTGCAGATCTCGAAGTTACTTAGAATAAACCGCTGGATGTTTCATCCAACAGATGACAAACATAATTCTCTGCAGCCACAGGAGGGCAATAGAGGGTGAGCAGTAAGACAGCATTCATTTTGGTGGATTTTCTTGCAGGAATGATGCTAAGTATAACTAGGGGGTCTGCTAAAACTAATGAGAAATAATGAAAAATTAAGTAAGACCTGTAGCACTCTTTAACTGACAGGGGTAACTTAGCTGGATGAAAGTCTTTAGAAATTCAAAACTCATGCATTAAATAGGAAAGAGATTTGCTCAGGGCTACCTAAAGTAAGAATCATTGTTCTACAGGCAATAATTCCCTACGTGCTCTGGAGGGAACATCTATCCCAGTGGGTCTCCTTCCTCCTTACCAGCTGTGGATCTGAGGGAAACGAGACTGGCAGTATAAATCACAAAACATAAAATGCTTCTTTCAGGTTATGTGTATCAGACATTATTAGCTAGCTGGTGATATTCAATGTCACATCACCCTTTGTCTAGAGATGAAATTAATGCTATCATTGCTATATGTGCATGTCTCATTTTGGGGATGTTTTGGGAGCTGAGTGCCAGTCTCAATATTTTGAAAACAACTAACTTCTGTAATCAGCTGACTGCTGCTCTATGGTAAAAAAGTATCTGCCTCAAAATAAAACCTTTGCTCGGTGTTAAATGAATATTTAAACATATGTGAAGAGAGTTCAATCCTAATGAAAAATAAGTAACTGTCATCTGAATTACCTGATTCAGTTTGGGCAAATCCTTTGTGTTTTTGGCTTTGGATTTATTCTCTTGGCTCCACATTCTCAGATAATTTCGATTATCTTGTGAGCTCTTCTTGCCTATTGTCAACAAATTACCCATAGATGCAGGAAAAAGTCCATGAAGAAACCTTAAATTAATACCGTTTTTCCCATTTTCAAAAGGAGCATCTTTACAAGAAACAAAAGATGTAACTCACATGGAGACACCACGCATACCTTTGTCTGTTTTCAGACTCACTGTAACAAACCCATCATCTACTCCTTGTTTGTTCCTGCTGTCTAGGCCAACAACTAGGAAGTGGAGGGGCAGGGGGAGAGAGAGATCAGTGTGGTTTTAGATACATATACAGTTTTCACGTGTACAGTGCAAAATAAGAAAACGTTTACACTGCAGAAAATGCAGAGTAAAAATGATAGGAATAAATGATGATTTTTGCTTATTCTTAAACCTGCTGACATATTCAGTTTAATTTATAAGATCACTTATAAGACTTGGACTATTTTAAATTCTGTTTGTGTAGTACAATGTGTTACCACAACATGGACAACTTCTAGCATGATGTATGTTTGGTGATTATATTAACGCACCTTCTCTAGTCTCTCAGGACTTAAAATTGCTAATTCTAGTCTACTAACTCCTAGACATATTTTCAAACAACCTTCCTCCCCCTTGTAACCAGAAGAATGGGTTATATTTTCCTTGGATCAGAGAGAAACTTCACATCAAATATCTCAAGAAAGATAATGCCATTTAAGGCAACAGCGATGAGACGCTGCCTCTCACCAGGGCATGAAAAGATTTCAAACTGCTGAACTACATTTTGATGTATCTTTCGATCTCAGTTTCACAGAATGTTTTTAAGTTCTGATCCAAATATATTGTGAAAGCCAATGTATCTATTCTTATTCTCCATCAAGACATATATGCTGGACTTATCACAAAACTACATCTATTACAAAACACTTGACGACATTATTCTGCAAGTACTTCTGAAATGCACAACCCAGGGTGGCTCTTGGTGTAAACATGCCTGCACCTCTAAGGATATAAAATATAAACAAATACTTCATACTTCCTTTTACAGGGAATACTTCACTTGCAAAGTTTAACCCAATTAAAAGGTAGCACATGTTGTCTGAAATGCATTACCTCATCTTTTCATGCCCAAGACAAAAGTTGCCTACCGTGCGTACACTCTGGTGTGATGTCTTCAAAAAAGTACTGAGTAGCTTCAAAAGCAGAGTCTGGCTCTTCTTGCTCAGGGGACGGATCTAAGGAATATAGTAAATACATTTCATTACCAATTCTGCCCTTTAATTAAAAACTAAAAGATAGTTCCATTGATACATTTAGAATGTCAGTTTCTAAAAGTAAAAGTGTGAGGATGTGATGGGCTAGGAATCATCTCTTTTCAGCTCACAGGAAATGAACAGCTGGACCTGAACTGTCTTCTCCCCCGTATCCAATACTGTCTAAAAAGGAGCTGCTTGCCTTCAGAGGTTGGCTTACCCATCTTCCCATGGCTACTTCCATTACTTTCTTCTGTGCAGCTCAGCGTGTCCTAAGCAGGGTATCAACTTTTTCCTAGCTGGAAACAGTCTGTCATGATCTCTTATGTATATTCCCCAAATACCAGAAGCTGCATTTTTAAAAAGACATCTCTTCTGTTATGGTTCAATAATTTTTGAAGTATTTTTTAAAAGTATTTAAAGCCTTTTTTTTTCCCCTGTTTAATTAACGAATCACTCAAGCCTACCTCCAAGCAAAGCCAGCTGGGAGCAATCAGGGATTGATGCTCAAAGCACATGAAGGTGAACGTCCTCCTAAAGCCTTTAGACATCTTTACCAGAGCATGTAAAGGGACACAAGACTTAAACCACCCAAGCAGTTGCAACATACTTAAAATTGCAGGTTCAGTGAGGACACCAATAGGTTCTTTACGGCACTTGCGTGACAAGACAGAGAGGATACAGTTCCAGGATATCATTTTCTTCAGAGGCAAAATTGTTTTGAGGTGTTTTCGTCCCCTCTCCACCCTAAACTGCCTCTCTCACTTAACTGAGTCCAAGTTTGTACAGCTCCCTGGAAAACACATCTATGAAACCATCTGGAGCTTCCCTCTGCAAACAGTTGTGTCAGCCCAGAGGGGAAACCAAGAAGAAAGCCTGGGGATAGAAACGAGGAACCAGGGCATGCAGGAACATTTCAAACCATCTTTGCTATTAAATAAAGTGCATTATTATGGTAACAAAGGTTGAAGAACACTGTATTTATGCATGGGGGATATCACCAACCCCAGATCAACAGGCAGAAGACACATATAAATGGTCTGTGTGTGGCTGGAAAGATAGAGGGCTGTGTGGGTGCTTTCAGACTTTCCAAATTTCTGTCTGGTTATGGTAGAAGATCTTCATTCTACTGCTGCATAAACAGCTAGAATAATTCCCACAAATTAATTTTTAATTGGGAAAGCTAGTCATAAACAACTCTGCTCCAAATTCCTGTTCTCAACAAGACAACAGCTGTTTTAACATCATTTACTTACCAGGCAAAACATGCATTTTATACAGCAGCTTCAGCTTCTCTGTAAGATCTCCATGGCACGCTGCACCTAAACAGCATTACATACAGTACATTATTTCTCAGCATTCAATGTCATTTCATTTATTATTGCTGCAGTATTTTGGTTTAGAAGCTGCTACATTTACTCTGGGAAGCACTGTAGTCCCTTTACAGCCCAAAATCACAAGGCAGTCACTTGATATATAAGATTATACAGTCTGCAGTAGAAATAGCAAGAGAACACTTCAACCTTGGGTCCTTCATTTAATGCCTATTTTATAATGTTCAAAAATAAGCTATGGTCATGGCATTACCACCCAGAAGGGCCTCTGGCTGAAAGTTAACAAGACCTTTTTGTGTGGACTTCAAACTTTCTGATCTGAGGATCCAATAAAAACATCACAAGACTCAGAGCAATGAGACATTTACCAAACAAAAAGAGAGAAATTCAAGTAAACAGCATTTATCACAGCTTAGCCATGGGCTAAACTGATGTTCAGGCAATACTTTCTAGTGATTTATCCACATCAACCCCTATTCCTTTCGGGTCTACACTACAATTAGCTGTATGAAATCCAAGCGGTCTATTGTAGCCCCTCCTTCCAATTAATTAAATGGACAGTAGTTAATTTCAAAGTAATGAAATAACTGATAATCAGAGTTCTTCATAAATCTCACTTGTTGTGACATGCTATTCATAAACTAATGAATTAACCTTCAATAATTAGGTTATGCAGAGATCTATTTTACCTTACAGATGACCGTGTCAACTTGCCTCTGCTATGCAAACTACAATGTGTAGTTTGGCAAATACTAGCAATCACAGTCTTTTGTAAAGCTGAATGCTACAATAAATACTGAGATTAGGCCAAAGGACTGAGCACATCTAGCCATTTTGCATTCAACTTGGTGTTTTAAGCACAAAACCTTGTTATGTTCCTCTCTGGTGCACCACGCCATGCAGATAATGCTTTCCCTTGTATTGAAACCGTGTCTTAGCTTATGCCCCAAGTGCCTCACTGCTAAAGGCAACCTGAAATAACCCAAGCATGGAATTGCCTGCAGTTCTGCATCCTCCATCAACAGCTAAGGAAGCAGTCACCAGGGCACAGGGTGACACACGTAGGCTGCTTGTTCCTCTCTCTGTCCCCAGATGAGAACTGAAAAAGCTCAGTTGATACTGCATTTCACCTGAGATGTATCCATGTGTGCTTCCTAATGCCAGGCCCTTTCTTCCCCCCTCATAATTATGGAGAGTATTGCCAGCAGGTCAAGGGAAGTGATCCTGCCCCTCCACTCAGTCCTACTGAGGCCACATCTGGAGTGCTGTGTCTACTTATGGGCTCCTCAGGACATGACAGACATGGAGCTCCATAGAGCAGGTCCAGCAGAGGACAACACAGCAACACAAAAGTGGTGGCTGCAGTTGCCCCTCTCTTGACCACAGGTGGAGGGGTGCAGAGTGTTTGTACAGCATTCAGCTCCCTTAAAGCATTGAGAAGTGGTGAGGTTAACACTCTGCTTTCTGAATCTGTGATTGAAGAAAAAGTGCTTCCAAAAAGAACCAAACACTCAGGTACTCCTTGCAAGACACAGTTTTCATGGCGCTGACTTTTGCAGAAGGCTGTGATGAGTGCTGCAGTCAGCAGCAGCCACTGGAGAAGTGGAAGAGCTGCACATTCTGAGAAGAGAGTACTGCAAAAACATGACAGGAGACAGGAGACCACTTTGAGTCTGCACAGAAATCTCTCCAGCTTACTAGGAAGCAGAGTCAACAACTGTCATGCTCTAACCCAGTGTGGTACAGGGGTGCAGGTGAATAACAGCTCATAACCAAGGCTGATAACCCCTTTTGAGCAGCACAACTCCTTGGGCAAACTAATCAAGATAACTCCTTTAACTGAACTTGCAGTAACACAACAGAGAGTAAATGTACAGAAGAATATGCCAGGTTGTTCCATCTTTGCTGAGCTGAGGCCTTAGAGGCACCTGAAGGAGGAGGTTCTTTAGCTATTTGCTGCACGGACAGTGAAAAGGAAATGAAGATTCCCAGTTGCAGCTCTCTCATATCCCAAGGATTTCAGGTTGACACAGAAGAAAGGGGCATGAGATCACAGAACCACCCTTTGATACCTCCTCTTCATGGAGCTCCTAGAAGAAGTCAGTGGCATCAAAGAGAGGTTTGGAGGGAACAAATCCTTATGGTTACATGGAATAACACTATTGAAAGAGAGAGTTGTGAAACAGAAATTCTGGTGCCATGGCTGCTTCAGACGACAACAAGCAGCCTCCAAAATGGGCCATGCCTAGGAAGTACTTGGATAGGACACTTCCTTTAGGAAAAACAGACTTGAGTAATCGGAGCCAGAGTTCAATTCTGCTGTTTGGACTCAGTAAGAAGACAGAAGGCAGTGCCCACAGGTCACCTCCAGAATGCCCATCCTCTGCCCATGCTTTCCAGGACAGCCACAAGGAAAAGGCAACACAAGCATCTTCTGAGCAGATGCATCTTGCTCAAACAAAAGATACTCATTATTTAAGATACTTTCCTAGCCAAGGCATATTGCGTTGGTGAGGCAGACTAAAGCAGCTGATGTTTGTGGAATTATTAAAAGTCCTGGGGCACAGTGAAATATGCTCAAACAGATCCAAAGTTGTTTCTGTTGACTGCATTGCCCTTTCTACCATTCACATGCTTCTTAAACAGAAAGGGTCAGCAGGGTTGACTTTTTTTAGAAAAAAAAGTTTTCAAACTACACCACACTGGGCTTAAGTTTCTGAAAAAAATGTGGGTTTCCAGAACAAGCAGCTTTGATTATTTCACCCATTCAAGATTTTAATTCAGTCATATTGGCTTATAGCCACATTTGTGAATTTTATATTAATTTCTGTTCACAGTGGTCAACATTGGGCCCTGTTCTTATGACTCATTATTGGTTCCAAAAACTGCTGCCTCAGTCAAAAACTGGTTGATTGTTACTAACAGCACTCTGTTAACAGCAGGAAAAATTAATTCACGGGTCATCAAAAGGCCACTGAGTGTTACCTGGCAAACAATCCCTCAAATACAAATCACTGCATCACTGGGGTTTTTGGGTGGTGTGAAGGCGAGGTGTGCAACCAGTTTTACTGTCACATAGCTATTTTGTACCTGCAAGAGAGCAGGTGTTACCTTCGCTGTACAGAGGTTTTAATGCAAGGCTGCATTTGGAGCCTTAATGCTTAAGCATAGTCTTACAAAGAGTTGCTAAAAGCCAGATTGGGAAACCTTTTCTCTCTCAAAAAGATCAAAATGTAAAGCTGGAGGAAATGCCAGATTGCCATGAAATAATACATGACAGATGGTGAGATGTTGATCACTTAGAGGGAACGATTCCTGCTATATTCAAAAAAGGAGTGGCCAGCATCTGCCTCATCTGTGCTTCCTCATGTTATTCCTGGGGCTTGCACATTCCACTCTGTGGTGATACTGACTCTCATGTCCTGAAATCTGGCTTCTTCAAGACCTGTGTAGGCCATAACCTTCACTAGCAACACTCAGCCTTCTTCTCTGACCTGCACCTCCACTTTCTCCTTTTCAGGTGACTTCCATCCTGCTCTCAGTCTGCAGCCTTGGTTACTGAGTTCAGAAGGAATACAGGTAGTACCTCCCACTACAAATGCTGTGAGGTGCTCACTTCTACCCCTCACACAGGAATACACCTATGTGCCATGTCAGCAGACTTCTAAAGAGAAGGACTTTTATTCAGGGGCAAAATTAGCATCCTCTACCCTGCCCCTCACATATGTACACAAGTTTCTCAAGAATCTTCTTCATGAACAGCTATGGGAGCAAATGCTGCCTCTCTCTCTCTCTTTCCAGAAGCAGTAACAAATGGTAAAAATTCCCATCTTTCAGGGAAAGCTGAAGGAACATATAATGAAATGCAGTGTCACACAAGAACATACAAAAGGCTTTTCCAAAGGGAATACTCTGACTAGGAGTAATAACACCATTAAGCACACAAGCTGCAGTCCATTTCTGCGTTGAGAGTTAGCAGTGAGGGAAATCTTCAGATCCTAATCGACGTGCAGTTCAGGTGTCATCCTTCTCCCAGTGTGACACACCACTGCCCAGTGTGGATGCACCCACTGAGACCAGCCTAAAGCCCAGTGGGAACCACTGTCACAGGCACGACAAAATGAACTGAACAGAAAAGTGACTTGTGCAAAGTAGCATATGTTAAACCCATTATCTGATAGCTCATATAAGATCTGTGTTTCTGGAGGACGGGGATCCCCTTTAGAATCAAACCGTTTTGGTCACGTTATTTTGGAGGTGCGGTGAACGAATCCTCCTTACTTAGCCCAGAGACGAATTCCCGGAAGTTGATGAGCAAGTCTCCATTTTCATCCAGAAGCCTGAACAAGCGGGCAGCCAATATATCCGAGTGAGTTCCACACGCCCAGGGAAAGAGGAGAGCGAACATCCCCTTGAACTGCTCGAAGTCAATGCGGTACTGCTCCAGGTAAGGCAGGCTGGGATCGTGCCGGTCAGTGGCATTGCTGTTTCCTCCCCAGTAGCAGCTGGTCAGATGTTCTGCCTGAACAGGAGGTAAATACCATGAGATTGTCAGCACCTCTGTGAACAATTCATCATTATCAGTGATAAAAAAAACAACCAAACAAACCAAACTTGTTCACATACATTCTTAAAACAGTGCAAGATAACAGATGTATTTCAATTTTCCTAACCCTTCCACTTCTGGAAGAGGTTTCTCCTCTAGACCAGAATAAAAAGACATCCCACTATTAAAAAAAAAAGAAAAAAGAAGGTAAAGCAAAACTTATTCTGCCTTCTAAGCAGATGAAACATGAAATTCCTGTGTTGAGCAGAGCAGTAAGCAGCTGTGACTTCCACATATACACAGGCTTGTTGTGCTTAGTCACCCTGTTCACTCTCATTACACTGTCAAGTCAGAAAGGGGAGTCCTATGAAATCTTTGTTTAATCTCTAATCATATGAAAATAGCTGTTTGTTTGAAATATTTTTTGTTGAACTCTAGACTCTCAAAAATACTGAATAATGTACTATTCTACTGAACTAATTGAAGGTTCTGGAGCTGGTTTTGGCAGCACTTATTTAAAAACAATTCAGAAGCTTAGAGAAAAAGATCCAAGCACTGCCCAGTGACTCGGTCTCACTGATTCCATGGAAGACTGAAAGAAGGTACTGAAGGATTTGGACAACTGCAAGAACTTGTCATTTACAGATGGGAAAGTAGAAGGAAATAAATTCTTCATGGTGTATATATATATATTATATATATATATAAAAAATCTGTTATAGCAGAACAGAGGAAGAAAGCATCTTAAGATACTAAGCATGAAGGTGAAGTTAAAGCATTTAGCTTCTCACCTTTAGATGTTCGGACATTCAACTTACAAGGCTACATCACTTTGTGACACTAAATTCCCATGTAACACATTAAAGCATTAACAATGGCAAAAAACAGCTACTGTGACTTCAAAAGTGTTAGCTGTCTGAGACAACAGATTAAAGGTATTTCTCTGCTAAAGTCCAAAAGTTGGGTCAGGTAGAGAGAGACATATGTTAGGTTTCTAAAGCCTCTAAATATTCACTTTTTCATTTAATAGTTTTCACCAGAACAGGCATTTTTTTCCATGGACAAATCACTTGGTGAATTATTCATCTCCTGATGTTTTAAAAACTGCTTGGGTTTTTTTTTGTTCTTGTTGTTGTTTTGTGGCATGTTTTTGGTTTTGAGGTGGTTTTTTTTGTTGTTGTTGTTTGGTTGGGTTTTTTAAATATATATAAATAATATAGCAGTTAATTCACATTTGTATCAAGATATATCACAATGATAACTCATAGACCTGACCTGGTCTTTAGAAAAGACATTGTCCCACAACAAAAATTAATGTTTACATTTCCTGCAGGCATATGATCTTATCTTCACTTGGCTTTACCTTGAAAAGAGCATATAGTTCCTCCAGTTCATCAATGGTAAAAGAAGTCTCTGTCACAATAGTTCGTACCTTTTGAAACACAACATTAACAGTTATGGACCCGAAATCCATGTGTCATCGAAAAACTAAATTTGAATTTCAGAAACTGACTGACCTTAAAATTTGCAAAGAACATTATTTCAGCACTTACCACATTGCGCTTTGTAGTATCTTCAAGGGTTTGGATGACTTTTAGTCTTTGTTTGAATCTCATCTGTTCAATTAAATCCGCTCGGATACTTCCAAATTTCTTAAAAGAGAAGTAGTAGTACAGGATAGTCTGTGTATTAATATTCAGAATATTTAGCTTGTCTTTAATGTATTTGAGAAATAAATTTGATTATGTGATGCACCACAAATGAAACTGCTGTTAAGGCATTTTTTTAACACATTACAAAGCTATGAAGGCTTTAGGAATCTACCACTAGATTTTATTTTTCCCAATAACTGATTTTCATTGGAAAAGGTCTTTATTAAATTTCCAATTCTTGCATTTCAAACTGTAATCTCAGTAGTTAGAAACTTCCTGCCTGGCAAAACTCTATGAATAGATTGTTTCATTACTCCACCTGCAGGGTTTTATTTCAGCTTGTCCTGGAATGTCTCATAACCATGACAGAGAGCAGATATTTAAACTAACTTGATCTCTACTGGCTGAGACAGTATAGCAGTCCTTACATTCTGAGGATCTGAAACCAAGTATCAAGAATGCAACTTCCATCAGGAAAATATTCTTTTAAGTACCCAAGTCTTATTTTCAGAAGTTTCTTTCACAATGTACATAACAGTGTCAGGGAGCCCCAGAATACAGTACAAAGGCATCACAGGGGAAAACCCATTAGGAATAATATTCCGTATTTTCATAAGCAGAGAATCCCTAAGATTCATTTTTGTAGAAGTATTATAAGCAGAAGTTTCTTACCACCCAAAAAACACTTGTAACATACTTAGAAAGGCACAGATGATCAGCAGGAACAATAATGCCACACATCAAGTGCCCCACGTGTAAAACTATAAAGGAGTGGCAAGAAACTTCCATACAAGATGGATTTATATTTCCAGTGCAAGTGCATCTACACAAGCAGGTCATAATTTGTTGGCACATTCTTTTATGATCAAACTAATGCCAAAGCTGAATTTATCTATAAAGGTGTTCATCTTTATCATGTAACTTGGGAGTAAAAAGATGCTTAATTTACTTTGAGTATTTTGCAAATAAAGAAGTCCTTTGACAAAAATGGAATCTAGATAAGCATTCATGAATATCAAGCATCACAGAGGTCACAAAACCTTGAAAAGAGAGATATTTTGGCCCTGAGACTACACCAATTCTGGCAATCAGAGTTTATTCTCTGTTCCTGGAGTCAAACGAGAAGGTCTGTCCACATCCACAAAACCAAGACACATGCAGCCTACAGAAAAGGAAGGCTGCATGCACTTACCATCTGGGAACGGTCTCTTGCCCATTTTAACTTTCAAACTGCACAGAGAGTTATTGGAAGTGTGCCACCTCTTTTAAGTCAAAACTGTATCAAACCTTTCAACAGCACAGACCTTCGAGTGTCAGCTGTTTGCTTAAAATGGCCAAGATCCAGACACTACTGTAGACACAGCTTAAGTGTTTAAGGTCTACTTTCTTTTCCAAACTGACAGCTCTAAATAGGAGTCTACACTCAATTGACAGCCAGTAAACTATGCACAGGCTTTTAAAACTGCAAAGATTATACCTTATTTCAGTCACCTCTATTATGATTATTATGACACCTATAGGGTCTATGGCTTCTGAATTAAATGCAATATTGAATGAAAAGATTAAGAGATTTCTTAGTAAAATGTATTTTCAGTAAATAAAAAAAAAGTACTGGCAGTGTAAAATGCACTTGTTATGTATATTCTCTTATTTCAAGAATGTTTCTCCTTTGAAAGTAGAAAGTCTGCTCAAAACCATTGGTTAATTATCCAAGAATTCATCTACACCACTTTAGCTTTCACTGGAGACTTCTAATGCATCTGACATGATTACCTAAGAGCTGGACAGGGTCAGAGCATGATGGAAAGCAGCTCTTCATAAAACAATCCAAACATTGTGCTTTTGCCAGTGCTATCAAGTTGTCAGGCTCATCACATTCCCATGACATGTATCATAGGACAGTCTGCAGGGTTCACCCCTTTCCTTGGGGGTGGAGGGTGTGCATTTGAGGGAGGGTAAATGTCTCCAAGGAAAAAAAAAAAAACATTTCCTTCAGCTGTAGGTCTTCCTACTTTTTGGAAAAAATAAATGTCTAGAAGAAGAAGATGGATTAAGATCCAGCAAGCACCTTTAACACTTTGAATTCTAAAAAATAACCATAATATGCTCATGTACTTGGTATTTCCCTCTTTGTAGCTGTAAGAAACCTAACAGAGAATTCATATAACAAGAAAAAATATACCTTGATACACTTTGCCCTTCAGCACAGAATACACTAAAGACCACCTACTTCCTCATTTAATAGATATCAAGCAAGGGGGTTTAAGAAACATAGGAAGTGCCTCTGAAAATGTTGTCCTATTTCTAAGTATGAACTGATTCCTTGAACTAAAAATACTTGTCTACCTTGTCTGCATGTCAATGGAAGGAAAAAAGGAAATTAAGGAGAATAAATCTTTAAAGTTACTCCTTAATTTTTATACGGCTATGTCGGGGTACGTCAGAGATTTTTAACTGATGGCTTATTTTTAAAATTTAAGGACAATAAAACCAGTTTTCACATCACAATTGGTTTTGCAGGCTTTGTCCTACACTTTATAGATATTAGTTATCACCAAATCCTTTTGTTTGAAATTTTTTTAGCTTTAGTGATAGTAGAGAATGTAGTGCCCCATGATCATAATCAGCACTTGCTGAGAGGGAACAAACAAACAAACAAACGAGGTAAAAGAAACAAGACTCTACTGATAATAGGAAGATCTTCTGAAATCTTACAGATTTCACTTATCTTTCTAATATTTCAGTTTGGAAAAGTATGAAAAAACTGAGATAAGAATTAACCTTTCTCAAAGTACAAGTTCAGCCTTTTGTTTGTAAGTAATTTTTTGTTTGTGGGATGTTCTCCTTTGAGTCCTCAAGCTTCTGAATAAAACATCTCCAATTAAAAGTTCTGGCTAAGAGAAAAAGAGTCTAACCCCTCTCCCTTGGCCCACTTCAGCCTTCTGAGATGAGTCTGTATTTCTTTCATGTTCTTTCGGTTTCCAGCAAAGCCAAACTACAGAACATCAAATTCCTCTGTGAGGCAAAAGGTGTGTGCGTTGGCAAGTTCCTGTTAGCAAATCTTATCCTACCTCATAGGAAGACCTGATTAGTCTGAAGATATCCACCTCAGGATAAGGCTCTACATCATCACTGAGCAGTGAGTGAAGATGAGGAATGGGTGGAAGAGTGCTGTCCTTATTAGTTACACTGTCCAAATACCTGGTGGGGGGAAAAAAAAAAAAAAAAAGAAATGAGAAGCCCAAGATACACTTTTATCTCCCTTTCTGAGGGTTAACAGAATAAGGATTACATCTAGATTATTAAATGTAAAAATTATCAAGCTGCTCTCTAATAAGAGTAAGGCTATACTGATGAAACTTATAATGAATAAAAATTCCGAAGTTTCAGCAGCATCTTGAAAACTATGCACCACTACCAAACATGAGGAAATCAGAGGCTGCATTCAGCAATATTAGTTTGTATTAAATGACTCAAGCTCCTCTATTTACCAACCTCCTGTTTCACCGAAATCTATTTGTTCAAGATCCTACTTAACTCTTCGGAGTTCTATTTAGTCCATTCCCAAAACAATATCCCTTGGCATCAAGGGTTTATCTTAGTAACACTTAAAAGGTAACAGGCAAAAAATGAAGTAACAAAACCTGTGTAAGTAACTAAAATAATCAAACAAATTAGGTTTTTAGAACCAGGTTTGGGAAGTTTATTTGATTGTCTTGAAGAATTTATATCTTGTTGGTCACCTAACATTATTCTACGGTAACATAAATACTACCTTATAGGGATGAGAGGGGACTATAAGAATGTAAAAGGTTTGCATATATCATACTGGTTTAAATTTAGTACTTCAACACAGAAGACAAACCACAAAAGTAAGCAAAAAAAAAAAATTAAGATACTTTATTTTCTGTAATAAATACCTTCCCAAGACTGTCATGGCTTCTCCATCATCTTTACAGTTAAGCAGCTTGTCTACATTAGCTTCGAGGACGGCGAGTGCTAATTGAAATATCACCTTTATTCCTTCACAGAAGAAACAATCCACAACCACCACTGCACTTTCAAATGGCATTACACTGAGGAAAAGAGTGAGGAACCAGGACAGGGAAATGGTGGAGATTACACCCAGGTCCTGCATGCAGTCATAAAGCTGTGGAATGTAGTCACGAGCCAATTCTTCAAAGACACCCTGATCCACCAATGCTCCTGTCCAAAATAAATGAAGTTGAATGGCCATTAATTTGGGAGCAATGGACACATTGCCATTTAGGGGAGGAAAAAAATATATACATATGTTCTAAATATATGTATATAAGTACAAAGCCTAAAAACATTCTACACGATGCTTACACACATTTTCTCACTTTCAGATAAATAACAGATTCCACTACACTACTGAGCTGTACAGACAAATTAAACTGTAATATGGTTTATTCTGCTTTAATTATATACTTCACAATAGCTAACAAAGAGTCAGTTTGGTCTAGCACCTACAGAAGTTACATGGTGGCTTGATATTTACCATTATTAATTGGGATAAGGCCTCAGCATCACCTGTTGAGCGAGGCCAGGGTGACTGTGAAGGTTTGGAATTATTTCAAGAAAACTCCATGTTATACATTTTTATGCCATAACATCAGTGTCTTATGCAGTGCAGGAAGAATAATTTCTAAGGCTGAATGAGTATCTCAAGGATCTGTGAGCTACAGTAAAAACAGTTTCCACGATAAATTGAAGAGCCACTACCACATACAAAAGTAAACTCATCTGACAACACCTTTCATCTACTTGTGCCCTTTCAAATCAATGGTAAACAGGCACAAAGACTTCTACTGCAAACTGCTAAAGCTCCTGTTTCCACCTTACCTTAAGTAGATAACTGGATCATCTAAAATTCAAATTTTAGCCTCCCATTTCTTTTTGATTCACTTTGTTTAAGTCCACTTTGGAATGCTGTCTAATCCTAAGTGAAAAAACTATTAACTATCACAGCATGTGTTTAGAGAATTGCTTCTGTGCTCCTGCAGCAAGCTGTCTTGTCACTGGCATTCACAGTTGCATCTATGCCACACATACATCTACACATATATTTGTTTCAGTACAAATATCACCAATTATTTTGGTTATTTTTTGTACTGTTATTTTCAGAAAATGTCCCCATGACATACCAACAACCCTTGTGTTGTAGTAGTCAGGAAGCATCCGTTCACACAGAGCCACCAGCAGCCAGAAAGCTTCCTCCTCTTTTGCATAAAGGAGGAGCACTGAAGTGACAATATTCATAGCCTAAAAGAAATAGAAATGTAATTATTCAATACCTAGCACAGTACCTGGGAAGTTAAGTGGTTAGGAAATCAGCTACATCTCCCCCTGCAGACCCCAAACTGTTCAAGTATTTCCGTGTGAAAAGAGAAAGACAGTGTTCTCCCAGTGCTCAAAGGAAGGCTTAAGAAAGCCTCAAATAAATCACAAAAAAATTGTTAGTTGTTTTCTTTCTCCCCAAAAAAAAAAAAAAGGAATAAATCAAGATTTCTTTTCCTAATCAAGGGCCAACTCAGATCCCCAAACATCCCATTACATCGATACTGATACTCTCCCATAGGTGAGTATCCCCCATTCTCGGGGAATCTGGGTCTGGTGCGGCCAAAATACCTCCTACAGCACTAATGATGGCCACTGCTCCAGCACTCCTTGCAGAGGCAGCCTGTGCTGCCCATGCTTTCTGCTCCATGGAAGAGTCTAGACAGAGCACCTGTGAGCTCAGACAAATGCCTGTAACAGTGCCATTCACGAACAACCAGAGCACAGTGAAACACAAGTGCCGTGCTGTTGCTCACTCTCCACATTTGACTGGATACGACAGTTTTCTACAGCCTGTTTGACTCTATTTCAAATATCACAGCACTGTACAATGACCTCAAATTGTTTGCTTGCAGCCTTTGACTAGACTGCTGTCAGTCTGAAGAAATGAAGTATTTCAGTACTATTTTCTTCTCAGTTTGTCTCCGAAAGAATTAGCTAATCATTTCAAATCCTCTAGCATTTTAAGACTCCAGCTTGATCATCACCTGTCTGAAACCACAACTAAGGTTTCAACTGAAGCTCCAAACTATGTTACAGCTCTGTCAAAGTCAATGTTATTCCTTTTATCTTGTCTACCATGCATGAAATACTTCAGTGCCTGAATTCTCACTGTAGCGCTATGAATGCCAGGAACCAAATCTCAAGGCTATTAATTACTGTGACAGCTTTAGGGACCAGAACTGAAGTGTCTTTCTACTGTTCCCCTATTAAACAACCTTTGCAAATGTTGTTGTAGCTATTACTTAGTATTATATTTGTTATTAAATAATTTATGATGGTATCTGTTAGAACTGCTTGCACTTACTCATCTTGTATCTAGGAGTCTTAACAGTCAAACATTAATCAGGCTCCTTAATACTCATGAATTTAAGTTTCCTTTTTGCAAAAATATGTAGGAAGGCAAAAAAAAAAGGCCCAGGTGAAAAGCCAAATTTGTATAGCAAGAAAGAATGATTTAGGACCAGAAGCTACAGTGACCTGAATCATAGGCATAAGAACCCCAAAACCAGAACTAACCAGCATTAACTCTACGGATACATGGTTGTGGCTCACAGTGATGAGATATCCTCTATGGTGCTTAATTTTTTCACAAGTGGAGAGTTATACATTGAATAACTAGGTAAATATTTAAGGCTTGACGTTTTCTTCGTTAAAAAGAAAAGAATCTTTCTTCATAGTCCATTTGTCATTTTCTATCCCGGGCAGGTGGGGCTCGTTAGCCCTTAAAGGCAACCCACCTACGTCCTAAGGACCTCACTGCCACTGTCCAAGCTCGCTTGGCCCCGGCAGATGAACCTTAGGATTAAAGGGTGGGCTCAGTTCCGCGCACACTGTGTCTCACCTAAAAAATCCAATGCGCAGGCTGGAAGGTGGAAAGACCTTCCCCGGATCTTCGCTCGCGAAGACTGGCCATTAAAAAAAATCATTTTTATTTGTCATTTTCTGTAGATGCTCTGTCCAGTTTCTAGACTTATGGGCAGAACATAGAGAAAACTGCCCATCTCTCAGCATGTGCTGCTAATCCTGCTGTCAGAGTAGCTCCTTGTGTCAAATCCTCTGACCTCAGCACCTCTGCAGCACTGAGGTGTCAGCTCACAGCATTACCCACATATCAGTGCACTTCACACAGCTGAACACCCATGTGCACAGCTGAAGGAACAGGAGTGTAAGGACAGAAGTGGAATTCCAGAGACCAAAGGAGTGCAGGGTGTTTCAATTACCTGACAATATCCTATGTTTGGGTTTCTAAAAGCATAAGCTGTCAGGACTCTCCTTAGAGCAGCAATACCCATCTCGTTCTGGAATGCAGGGTGTTCTGGGAGGGAGCGGTGCAGATCCCTCTCTATCTCTTCTGTAGCAAGGTTGTATTTTCCCATCGATTTCTCCACGAGGTCCTCATAATAGCCAGGATGAGTGGCCATTTCATTAATGGCTCCTGAGAGTGGGAGAACATAATTAAAACCGGAAGAAAAAATGAAAGGTTGGCAGGTACAGTATTCCAACATGACAATTTGCTGCCCTTTCCTCTCATCTCAAATATCACCAAGCATCTCAAAAGCAAATACAAAATGTTATTTCAGTACAGGTGATTAAAAAAAAAAAAAAAAAAAAGGGTGTGCTTATGTGATTATCAGCCCCTCTTGTCTTCTCCTCTAGTGGCATTTTTATAATGAGGTTAAAAAAACAGGAAGAAGATAAAGCCTGTCTCTCAGCCAGAACAAAAAATGAGGCATGAAGAACAAACCACCTATGCAGTCACATGGCATCATGAGCTCCCTCTGCAGCTGGCTGTGGGTTTGGCTATCCTAAATAACCCAAAACATGTCCCTCTGAGAAAGTAACTTGCCCTGAGAAGGGAGTAGATTAACGTTTGGTTCCAGAAAGTATGATACATCAGCCAAAAGCAAGAGACAGTAACTCATGAGCTCTATTCCTGCTTCTGAAAATGACTCTGTCATCTTGGGCAGGACACTTAGCCTGTCTTAGGGATACCATCAGGGTTGCTATGAGATTTCATTACTGACTTTAAGACTTCACTGGAAAGGAAAATCAAGCATCAGTAGCACAAAATGGAAAATACTAGTTATACATACACCATGAAAATTGGTCCAAACAGGCTGATAATCAGACACAAAAGAGAGTTGTGCATTCCTGTGCATATTTTCTGAAAGCATTTGTTTAATGCCCAGCAGCACAGAGATGTACATGATTAAGCATTATTAGGGAAGAAATAGAAAACAAACCAGAAAGCATCATATAAAGTCTCTGGTGAGCTCATATCCTAAATGGTGTAGGTAGCTGTGGTAACAGTCTCAGGGTGGGGTAGAGCAAGAGAAGGCGATACAGTAAGTGAAAGGTTATGAAGAAAGCCTGAGGTTGGATTGATTTCCACATAACTAATTAATAAAATTTTAAAAATTACTAAAATTCTTCAACTTTGGAAAAAAACCACCTAAGGGGACACAGATCTAGAGAATCCTTTATGGCATAGAAGATGTACAGAAGTATTTTCTCCCTATTTTTCACATAATGGGAACACCTAATAAAATGATAAAGTAACTTTTTTTGTATTATTAACAAAAAATGATAGTGGTTCCATGCAACATGCGTGAACTTTGGAATTCCTTGCAACAACTTGCTGTGAAGGCCAAAAGCTTAACTGGATTCAGAAATTACTGAATAAATGGGAATTAGGCTTGCTGGTAGATGTTGAACATTCAGGAGGCCCCTAGACTGCTGGCTTCTGGTAACACTGTGCATTCTTCTTTTTTATCCTCTTCCCTAAATTCGTGAGCCTGTTTGAAGAAAGGGTATTTACTGGTCTAAACAGAACTCTTGTCTAAACCTGTCTGGTGCCTGCTAACAATCACAACCTTACTTACTCCAAATATTTTCAGACACTTATTATCTGCTCCTTTAATCATCCTTGAAGTCTTTTTGCCTCCCTCATGCTTTTGCTTGTACCCCACAGACACATTCAAATGAACACCTACCTGAAAAGAGTAGCCAAAGTTCCCCTCTCATGCTTTCTGGAATGCCCTTCAGCACAAGGTCTCTGGTTTTCTCCGTACGATACATACAGACTCCTTGGCCATACTCAGCGAAGTGAATCTTCCAGGCCTGTTCCTTCAGGAACTCTTTAGCCTAAAAGCAAAGGAAGGCAGGCATAAAGATGCAGCCCTTCTTTCCAGCACTCTGCCCCACTGAAATCTAAAGTGCTAAAACGCCTACAATGTCCTAACTTTCCAAGTGAGCAAGAAGTAACTTGGCTGCAGTCCACTCTTCTTCTTAGTGGGCTGCCTAGTTTCTATCCCAGTAGACCTTGCTGCTAAGAGAATATTATTGAAGTAGTTGTACTAAAGAGCAGAAATACAACCTCTCCTTGATTTACATCCAGCTTTGCTTTCTTTTCCTGTGTAGTGAAGTTATTTGTGTCGGTAAAACAACATCATGTTCAATGCTTTATTTCTGTGAAAAGTACTGCTCTGTTAGCTCTGGATGAAACTATTCTGGGTCAGAAACACGGGTTTTAAAGAAAACATGATTAGACAGCTTTTTAAGCCAGGTACAGCACTCAGGGGCGCATTTTACCAGCTTAGGGTTGAACTCCTCAGGTGACCTCCGCCGATACATGGTCATTAAAGCCTGAGTTGCTGTTGGAATGCCGTTGTCATTGAGGTTGAACTGTCGCTCCCCCTCCGACTCAGAGCTCAGGCTTTTGTGAGGGCTGGCAGAAACCGAACTACTTGACCTCGTGAACACCTGCAGAAAGCAGTCACAAGCAATACAGACATGGGGATGACCCATTTTACCTCGTTTTACTCTAAAAAGTTATACATGCTAACAGCAAAGAGTCACTCATGTACAGGTTGACCATAGGACAGCAGAAATTAAACCAGTTTCTCAATAACTGCCCTGAAACAATATCAAATTCTATAATGAGAATTACTAAGGTAATGTTAACTTTAGGTAGCCCTGGGCAACTGAACCAGCTCCCTTGATCTGTGACATTGTAGGACTGTTAACTCCATGGGTGGCTTCATGACTGTCCAGAATGTAAGATTTATACATAACAGGTATTTTTATATGAGTGTGTACACATATAAAAATATTATTCCCCTTGATTATTTTTCCCCTTGATTAAAAATATGTTCTACAGAAAAATTTTCAACATTATCAGACCGTGATGTGGAAGAAAAATACTTTAAAGAAAATGGATTTTCTGACTTCTCAAACATTTTTGAAACTGTATCACAGTAAAATCTCAGAGCAGTTCATACCAAATGCCTGAAATTGTAAGTAGTAGTCATGCATGTCTACATATGTAGTTGTATTACTAAATGCAGCAATAATGCTTGCAATTACTAATCTGTGTTTATAACTCAGTAGGTAGAATAGTTAGATCCATTTAGGGCAAAAGGCAAGACAAAGTTTCAGCATTATACATGCCTATGTGCTCTGGCATACAACTATAACAACAGAGTAATTATACCTCACCATCAACATAGCAAGTAAAAAAAAATTCTATTAAGATATACACAGCAAACAGGGGAGGGTTATTCAGTGCAACACTAAGGTATGGCTTAGTACAGACTTGGAATGTGAGATCTACCTGCATAAAACCAAAATGACACACCCACAACAATCTTTTCTGCTTTGAGATTATGAACTACTAAACTCTTCTGGGTTCAACAGATCTGATGAGGTTGTTGTATGAAGCACCTAAATTTCATACATAAAATCTGGAATTCAGCAGAAGGTTTGGCATTCAAAGTGCCTAAGAAAAGTGTACCTTACTGTATCTTTCAAGAACCATTTACTTTGCACACACATTAATAAGGGGGGAGGGTTTTCAGAACAGGGGCATTTCATGCCCAGGACAGGGCAGGGGTTTTTTTCATAGTTCAAATGTTCCAAAGTTCACTAACTGAGCACATGCAAACTTGCTCAGCTCAGACGTTGTTTTCAGAAGAATCAAAGGATGGGATTTAGCAGCTCAAGTCTTGAATAAAAGGAGTTTCATATCAAATTATAATTTCTTCAAATTATTAAAATTCCATGATTACATTTGACTTGGACAAGTTAACAGATATTAAAAATATCATTCAATTAACCAATTAATTAGCTACGACACTTTCCAACAAGAAACACTGTAATTTCAGAATGTGGCAGCAGGAGTTAGAGTAGCTTTTCCTCAGCAATTATGATTTCTCTTAGGTCTAACATAAAAAAATAAATATCTTAATTGTAAAATTTTAACACTTCAGTTTAAGGAAACTAAAATGTATTAACATAGAAGAGGTAATATTTCTGTGTACAAAGGTTTAGCTTTTTTCCTGGTTCCCCTCTTCCCACACCAGTTAAAATCCCCCTCTAGTAAATTATTCATGTTCCTCCACATACCTCATCATCTGAGCTGATATAGCTTCCAGAAATATTTTTTTCCAAGTATATTTTTGAAGTGGTTTGTTGCAGAAAGTCCGAGATCCTCTGTACAAGAAAGTCTCTGTCTTTCAAGTTGGCAAAGAGGAATGTCATTCTGTTTTTTGTGCTGATTGACAGTGGGCTGGGCAGCACACTGGAGCTGTCTGCCTTCTCCACTATTGTCACCTAGAGAGAAACAGGAGCTACAGCTTACGATCTTTAATTAATCAAGTTGCTTGGTCTAAGAAACCATCTTAATTCAATAAACCCATGCTGCTTCTGCCTTTGTATCAAGTCACTATGGACATCCCTCTGCATGGGAAACATGATTTGCATACAAGGATTTACAAGCCTGAAAGATGAAGGCTGTCATCCCTTAAACAACTGGCTTCATTACAATCTCCAACAAAACTCCTCTGCATAACTTAGTTTATACTCTTCAGGTTTTATTTTAAAAGAATCAGTAACACAGAATTCCGTCTGTGGGAGGCAGATCTATGGGCTTTTTTGTAGGACTTCCAAATCCCTCTCCTGCTTCTCAGCACCAGTATAAGCTGAATCAGTGAAGACTTTTGCTTACCTTTCATGGCCAATATATGTGAATGAGCCATTTTTGAGACAACACTCCTGTACTATTATATCCTAGTTGCATACTGTGATAACAACTGTCATTTTAACTGTATTTTCACAGTACACAGAAACTTGGAACAACGGGAAACTAACCCCATGTCTTCTCTTACAAAGGAAAGCATCTAACTCTGTGAGGTGCAGGTTTCTGTTTGGCCTTCAATTGTTAGCAGAGTGGTCACTCATCTAGCTGAACTCCATCCAACCTGTAAACAGTACTCATACAACAATCTGTTGAGTACAGGGAACTGGTTCCCTAAGGTTTCAGTAAATCATGTTAACACAAAGAAATCTCAGGGATAAGTCACACACCGTTGATGAATTACATAACAGCTGCGTGTTCTAAACATCACCAATTATTAGCCTTAAAAAGAAATCAATCAATCAAGTTTTTGCAGTTCATACATTGAACAAAACACAAATCACAACTGTAAATACTGCTTTTACGACTTTAAACAATGTCTTAGGTAATGAAAACTGACTACTGCCTTCAGAATAGAAAGGGGCACATTTCAGTTTGCTAGGACCTTTATCTTTGCTCCTTTTTAAAATGCTTTTTGAAACAGAAATCAATGGTAAGACATTAGTGCTATAATACTAATATCTCTCTAACTAAGTGGATAGAGTGACCACTTTCCACACACTTGCTTTGAAGATGTATTTAATGACTGCAGTGCACAGCTCAGATGCTAAATCACTTCTCTCTTCTTCCCACTTCCTTTTATTTTTCTGTTAACTACAAACATATTTGTTAAGTTATAGGATCTTCACTAACAGTATATGGAAATTAGCTAAAAATTATTTTTCTGTTCCACTTAAAAACTGTTTGAGCCCCATCAGCACAAAAGACAGATAATTTCTAAAGGCACAGGACAGATATTACAGCAAGCATGCTCTGCTCCACTTATTTCCAATTCAACAGTGACACACACACATCTGAAGTGCTGATCTTGGAGAGTGCAGTGAGCAGTGCAGTCAGCCACTGAAAATCATCTTTTCTGATCATAATTTCTGAATCAATGCTTATTGTCTCAAAACACCTCCAGGATACCACAGAATTCAGGAATTAGGTTAGGGTCTAAACTCAAAGCTTTAATTAAACAGAAAGCTTTCCCTTAATCATTAAGGGTACTGATCAGTTGTTCTGAGGAATGACATTACCCCATGGGTTACTGTTCTCCTTGCTGGTGCTGAGACTTAAACCTGTTCACACAAAAGCACTTACTTATTCCTTCAGCTATTTCTTAAAGCTTTAGAACTGCTTTGAATCCTGTGCTGCTGTGGCTGTGGTTATCAAAAGCAGTTGCTGAATCTGCATCCAGGAAAAGAGGCCCTGCTAAATGAAGACCTCACTCTCCTCCTCCACCACTTTACCTGGAGGACCATTGTTCCCATTGATTCCCAGACAAACAGCGCAACCATAATTGAATGTCTGATCTCAAATAACCAAAGCCATTGCAACATGCTCTCAAGAAGCTGTGCTTCAACATTTCCAAACAAATACTGCTTTACTCTTAGTGATTTGTGAGGGGAAACAGTGCCCTGAAATATTCCATGGTTCTTCAGTTAAGCTAAACTGTCTTTGGTTGCATCAGCCTTGCTACTACTTCCAAAACTTTGCACAATTTTCCATCAACCCACAAATCAAGTCAACCATAAAAAACCTTCTCAACATAATTATTTTTTTATTGCATCAAACAAACTCTTTACTGAACATCTTCTTTAAGTAACCAGCTTTAAAAAGGGAAACACACCAGTTTGAAAAATGCTGACAAATATTTTCCATATACAGGAATAAACAGTTGCAAATCTGCATGAAGAGACAATTCAAAACTTTAGGATCTTTCTAACCTTTTTACATCTGACAAAAGCAAATCTTGTCTGTCAGATTTTTTAAAAGAATTTTCACTCATTGATCTAGTAAAGTTCACAGTCCATCCCTCCCCATGAGACACAAAAAATGAACAGTGGGCCCGTAAATCTGAATACAAATCATGGGACAGAAAGGACTCACAAGGGTTGTGAAAACTGACAGAAAGCATTCCCTGTGAATTTTAGTAGTAGGAATCACAAACTAAGATACACAGTCATTAAATATTACTTAGAACACATCAGAATGGTATGCTCACAAGAGATTAAAAGGATCAAAAGAGGTTTTTCTCCAAAAAAAAAAAAAAAAAATCAAAGCTACAGTGCAATATCCAAGAAAATATTGCTTTATTACTTGCACTATAAATTTAAAATACAAATATTTACCTCTCGAAGGGGGATAATAAGGCTGCACAAGTTTTCTTCTTTACTAGTAAAGCAAATGTAGTTTGTAGAAACAAACATCTGACCCAAAATATGCATTTTGTTGAATGGAGTCCAAAGAGTACAGTCTGTGTGTCCATCTAATTTCTCATCCTTAGGAAGTCGGAACAATGCACGGTATCTCTCACTCTTTGCTCTGGCATCAAGATCCCTGAAAAACCCCACAGAGAGACTTTCTTGTTTTAAGAAATACATAATACATTTTAAGATATATTTTACGCAAATCATTGCAAGTTACTTGCAACATACAACTCAGCTAAGCATGGAGTGTACAGCAAAACAGTGGAAACAGTTTGCATGTAGGGGATGTACAGTCTTCACTTTTGGAAGGCTCTAAAACTGCATGGAAAAAAAAATAAAAATCTTCCATGAGTGACTTAAACATTGATCCTGGCTTCTCAGAGGGAAAGGACTGGATGAGCTTCTTATATTCAGCCCTACTTTCTGAGAATATATACAGTGAATCCATTTTTTATTAAATAGCAATAAAAAAATGTTTCTTTGAAGCTTTTTTATTACCTTGATGGAATCCTTAGGGTTAGAGTTTGTTAACAATTTCAAGCCTTAGTCTTGATAACATATTCAGTGCAAAACACTTACTATTAAGAAAGACAAACCCAAGGGATCTATTGCATGTTAGATGTCACTAAGTAGTGAGAACTATATATATAGATGTCTATATATAAACAAGCACTGATTACAATTCTATATGGTCACTAAAATGATCAACATATAATGAAAAAAAATTAAAAAGGAACTACCTAATTGCAGTATTATACAAAAGACATAGAAATATTTTCCAGATGGTTCTTCGTCCCTTAGGATTTTATGTCAATTTTTGTATCGTTGTAACCCTAAAGTAAGTTTTATATAGAATTCATTATCTAGAGTCATTTTTCAATCTCAGTTTTAGGACCAAAGATTAATGTCAGGCATATTTCTTAATAACACTTAAATCACTAATTACCTTCCCCTAGTGACATAAAATGGCCTTAAAACATATACTTAATGCAGCTAGTGTTGAGAAATACTCTAAAGAGCTTCTCAACAAACTAGAACTTGGCTCAAGTTTATTTTTTACAATAAGTTCATATTCAAATGTTTTTTCCCTTTCCTATTTCAACAGGACACAAAGTAATTATATTCATATAATTACTCACATTTTGCCACTGCTGGAATCAATCATTCTTTTTGCAGTAACAGTAAATGACAGCAACATTAGAAAACTTTTGGACAAAATCCTGAAAGTAAAAAGGGTTGAGGAAGAACGAATGACTAAGAGCCAGTGCTACCTACCGTTTTAGTGCAGATACTTTTTTGGGGGATTTCTTTTTCAGTTTGGGTAATGACCTGTCTTGTTCAAATCCTTCATTGTCCAAAAGCTGTCGCATAGCTATATTGGCAAGCTGTTCCATTAGTTTAAATGTCTCACTGATATTAAGGAATACTGAGAAGAAATGTTCACTTGACCTTGTGCTCACTTTGATCATGTCAGGGAAGAGCAGTGTAGCATTCTTTTCAAGTTGAGTGATATCAACCCAGCGGATAACTAACTTTGCTGAACAGGAGCAAACAGAGAAAAAACACTCAGCACAAAAATGAGCATATTCAAGAGCATTTATCTTCCTCTTCCTATGAAGTGCATTCAGATGAATTTTCCTTGCATCTTGAAAAGTTGGGAGCTCAGGATAAATAGACCCAGCTTATACAAACAAACTACTATCACCTGCCAAGCAGCAGATAAAAGAGTTTAAATACAATTTACTCCATTTACAGAACACCACACAAGCATTACAGTGCTGAGTAGTCTAATGTAACTTATCATTGCCACAGCACTTGCTCAGACTCTGATATGCTCTTTTCCTATGGAAGCACAGAAAACAGTCTAAAGACATCAGACAGGCTTGCGTTATTTTTATACAATTAAAAGTTTCAAGTATTACAGCAATGACAGATCCTTTGCTTTTTTTTCCAACACCAATACAGGTGGTGTACTTAAAATGGAGGCTAAATCTACATTTACTTAAAAAAAAAAAAAAAAACAACAACAGGAAAACCAACCATTCATGACTGGAGACTGATCCACTGCCCATAACCAAGTACTGTAGATTCTATTCACCTCCACACTGCTTCGAATTAACTCCCTCTAGAGCAGACTGGTTGCATCCACACTATGTAGCTCATTCTGGGTCTCCTCTGAGACCTTTATGTTCTGGAGTTGTACAAGAGTACATGTGGCATTTGAGGGTTGCAAAGTCTGCCAGAGAAGTACTGGAGGATTGTATAAGAGCAGAAGGAGCCAAAACTGGTGTGATCTCGTCCCTATTCCCTTTTGGGCACAGTCCTCGAGGTGAACCATGTCTCTAAACAATGCAGAGGTATTGTTTTAGAGAGAACTACTTTGAGAAATACTCAACAAACAAGGGAACAAAAGCGTGCAGTGAGGCAGGGTGACAATCAGGGAATTGCTCCCTCCTCCTCTTTTCCTCAGCAGTGTCTTTTGTACCCCCAGCATTCAGCAAGTGAACAGTAACAAACTACAGAAGATTTCCCAACAATTCTTAGATGCACAGATTACCATTCCACCGAAAACATACCTTCCCTGCCCATAAGGAAAGAGTAAAAGCAAAGGTGATTAATGCTGAGATACACCCAGCCCTGACGAGGCACCTTCCCCTTCCAGTAACTGCAGGAGTAGTAGTTCACCAGTTTCTCTTCTTCTGGCATCCCAAACAGCTTGTGAAATTTCACTATGGTTTCCTTGAATTTCTCTGTATCGTCATCCTCTTTGATGCCATTGATTTTGTTGTACTCAGCGATGATGCCCTAGAGTAGCGAGTGAGAGAAGCACATATCATGTTAATTGACACGGGGCATCAGATATCCTAATTACCATTCTGACTTTTAATATTTTCCTCCTCCACATAAATGTGCTCCCTGGGATAGGATTTCACCAGAAAATTTTTTTCAAAAGGGAAGGAAAAATAAAAGGAAAAAAGGATCTGCTATCCATCAGGGAAAATACCAAACGACTTCTCTGACCCCTTTCACTGGACCTTGAGCAAGAGAGGAGAGCAAAAGGAAAAAAAAATCTTCTATTAGATTAACTGTCATGATGGAAAAATTATTCCCACTTTCAGGTACAGACAAGCTTCATGAAATTTGAAGTGGCAACTGTCTGGTGAAAAGCTGCTCTTGATATCTGGAAGACTACAGTTTCTTCTGGTCTATGCTGAAGCTCTGGTCTATTCACTTATTTTTCTCATTTCTTTTATAATAATCTCTATTGCCTTTCATATTAAAGTTATAAAATGGAAACTGACTTTTTGCCTTCAACTTGCTCCATATTTACATGGAATGCAGAGTATAAGACAGAGAATTCACATTTAGTAATAGAAGTAGTATAATACTACTTTTGAGTAATATTTAGTAGTATAAGACTAAATTCACATTTAGTGTTTGTCCAATTCTAAGGATATCTAATCACCTAAAGGATTATATTTCACAAGAGAGAGATCTTCTCATATGTTACCATGACCATCTACAGCCCTCAAATCTGAGTCACTAGTAAAACACAAGCAAGGATTCTTAAGACAGTTGAACTTATCACATGAACTGTTAAAAAAGGAATGAAACAAAGTGAATGCTTAGAACACACACCCAGTGAGCATAGTTATGTTGCTTATAATCAATCTTTTACCAAGTATTTATCTTTAGATAATTCTTAGTGCAGAATTTACCTGTATAGCTACTATATCTCCTAGGAAGAGAAAAAGAAATTCTGAGAAAACCAAGACCCTCATACACCCCACAACCAACCAAACAGATAAAGAACCAGCAATCCCTAATGCATGAAATGTAAATGCCAGAACTAAGGATTTAACTACACAGAAGAGGGGAAAGAGACATTATTAGTACACGGGAAAAAAAAAATAAGCTTTGCACTGGAAAAACAGTTACGCAGAAAACTGTCAAAGTTTAAGACAGGCAACAGCACAATTAATTTTAGAACTTATAATGTCTAAAGCCTTGCCTATATATTTATATGGGGATTTTTTAGATCATAGTGCTATAGTTATGTGCACTAATCCCAGTTTCCCAGATTTTTACACACATGTTGCTACCTAGCATCTGGTTTTCCTTCAGAAACACAGAGCAGCCTAGGGACTACCAGGTCAAATCTGTTTGGAATTCACATCAGTTTTCCTTCCAGAGTCACATTTATCACTAACAACATTTACAGTAGTATATACCCTACCTGTATTTTTCCTCTGACGAATGTATTTATGTCGTTCTCATTTTCGAAGATTGAAAGAGTTTGCAACAAATGCTGTTCAAGCCATTCCCAGTGTTCAGTGATTTCCTTCCTTGAGCAACCTGTACATCAAAAAAAAAACAACCAACCAAACCAAAAGTAACAAAAGGAGTATTTCACCAGTGTCAATGTCCTCTTAATCATAAACAGAAGACTCTAAGAAAATTTGCCAGTAACTGGAGATGCAGGATTTCACTAGATGCCATCCCTCTGGAAATTCCAAAATTTTCTCCCATTGTATTTAATTTCATAATAAATAGACAGCAGCGTTCAAGATTATGCTGTGAGAAGCACAAGCTACTTATGTCAGTATCGTGAGCAAAAGCCCCCTACATGTAGAATTCTAACTACAATGACACTGAGCTGCCTATTGTCACATTAAAGAGTTAGAAAGGTATTACCTGCATCTTTCAGGAACTGACAACACAACCCCTACAGCTGTATATTCTAACACTGGTTCAGAGAATCTCCACTACTAGATGCACCTACAAATTACAAAACAATGACAAAATTTCAAGAATAATAGCTAAAAGAGATCATTTTCCTGACAATTCTACTACAATGTCCCTTCCTCAAAAGGAGAGTGCTGAATGACCTATAAAAAAGCTGTACCTGTTAGGGGAAGACGATTGTTAGAGGTGATTTATTTTTAATGATAAAATAATAAACTAAACTTTGATGACCCTTTTTTCCTTAGGAGATCAAAAGGGGTCAAGTGAGACAACTGATACTGAGGAATCTGCATACATGTAGTCTGTAAAGCCTTACAGAAAGGGATGAAAAAGCTTCATGTATGAACTAGTGTTCATAAATGCAAAACTTTGTTTCCATTTTACTTCAGTAATTACTGATTAATGAAGTAAATACTTCATTATTACAAATGGAATTGTAATAAAGATAACTTCTATTTTGATCCTGTTCTCAACATCTTCCAGAATTAAAGTCACTGGTGCTCTTCAGGATTTCCCTGTGCCCCCCTCCCAGAAGGAAGGATAAACCCAATTATTAAAAAAAAATTGTTCCCCAAAAAGTATGTTGTGTCAAAAATTATGTCAAAATTCAAGTCGTTTCAGAAAACAAATATTACATATTCACAGAGTTACCAGCTAAATAATGCCTACAGAACCCAACAAAAAGAGGGGCTCATGTGAAACAGCCATCGGAAAGAGGTTAAACAGCAACATGCTGCTCCTAATTACTTCTTCAGCTTCCTTCAACAGCAAATGATAGGGAACAATATTCTTTGTACAGCATACAATCAGAGCTTTAACACAACTCCAAGAAGGCAACAGAACGCAACATTCTGTGCAACTTCCAGAGGAATTTCACAATTCTAGTTGTAGTACGGATACACAAATGATGTTGCAGAACAGCCTGCATATGTAATCAATATTTCAGAACCACTGCTGCTTCTCCTTAAAACTACTCGATGCAACCAGACCTTTCTGGAACTCAGGAGGTGGTCTGAAGACCATTTTATTTCTTCTTGGGTTTTACACTGTTGTAAAAATCAATGATGAAATGCATGAGCTATATATAAAAAACTAGACTGTCATCAGACAAACTGCTTATCTCTTGAAGATCAGTGACAAGCAGTGCAGACAGGATATCATGATGAACTATTTATTAAAGCTGTCTATTTTAGGTTTGTGGTTCATCAATTATTTTTCATCACTTCTTATGGACCTGCTTTGGTTGACTATTCTCAACCTGAGAACTGAGATGGATTCTCGACAATCCATCTGATTTTTACCACCGCTTTTTGTCCCCACTGTATTACTATTTACTCTCCCAAGTCTCAGAAGATCATGAAATCAGCCCAAAACCTACACCCCAGTTCTCATCAGTTCATCATCACAGGCTAGATCTTTCTCTTTGTTTTGTTCACTCAGGCTTAAAAAACGCTTTTGCTGCAGCGTTTTAAACTACAGGTTATTTTCTCTCCACTACTGGCAAGTTTTTGCCTATCTTAGCGTATTAAACTCTGCAGACACCAAGACCAGTGGAGAAGAAAGGGGAGGAGGTGCTTCAGATGCCAGAGCTGAGGTTCCCCTGCATCCTGTGGTGCAGCCCGTGGTGAGGCAGCTGTGCCCCTGCAGCTGGCAGAAGACCACTGGGATGCAGAGATCCACCTGCAGCCTGTGGATGACCCCACACCGGAGCAGGTGGATGTCTGAGAGGAGGCTGTGACCCTGTGGGAGGCTCATGATGGAGTGGGCTGCTGGCAAGGACCTGCTGACCCATGGAGAGAGGAGCCCACACTGGAGCAGATTTCCTGGTGGGACTTGTGGCCCTGTGGGGGACCCATGCTGGAGCAGGCTGTTCTTGAGGGACTGCATCTCATGGAAGAGTGACGCATGTTGCAGCAGTTTGTGGAGAACTGTTGCCTGTGGGAGGGACTCACGTGGGAGAAGTTCATGGAGCACTCTCTCCCATGGGAGGGACCCAACTCTGGAGGAGGGGAAGGACTCCTCTCTCTGAGCAGCGGCAGAAGCACCTTGTGATGAACTGACCGTAACCCACCCGCTCCTGTCTCCCTGTGCCGCTGTGGGGAGGAGGTAGAGCTGGGAAGGAGGGAGGGGTGGAGGGAAAGTGGTTTTAAGATTTGTTTTACTTCTCTTTATCCTGCTCTGATTTTGTCAGTAATAAACTTGATTAATATCCCCAAGTGCAGAGAAGATGAGAAGGGGCAGTTGCCTGGCAGGGGAGGTGCAGTAACAGCATGAACAACATGGGAGTGTCTCTCAGTGTCCGGGTTAGGTTTCCAACATATAGGTTGGTTTGTCTAAGGTAGGAGGTGTAGGTACGGAGGAAGAGTGACCAAGTTAAGTTCTGAGAAGAAAATGTATAAGTCATATAAACATGCTTTCAAACATACTCAGAAGTATAATCTCAGTTTTGTTTCAGCTGGTGACTAAGAAATAGGAATGGCATAACTTGAGACAGCTGATGAGGCTATCATGTCCAGTTTTCTCTTCCAAGAAGATATACTTCCCTGAAATGCTTGTTATCAACCTGAACTTGCTGCCATTAACAAAATGCCCTGCAAGAGAACCTGAAACACTTCAGGGAGCCTAAAGCTGTTATTGCCAGTAACTGCAGGTTCAGGAATGGTCTGGCAAAACCTCAATTTGCACAGCGAGGGAGGAGAAAATAGTTACAGCAGGTAAACTCAACAGCACTCTAAATAAAACTTGTTAAATGAAACACATAGGCTTTTCTAAAAACCTTGTCCAAGGCATGTAATAAAAATTTAAGGCTGGTGCTTTAAAGTAATCAGTACCTCATTTTTGTTTTCACATGTGTAACTTCTACGAAAATGCATACAAATACCATTACCACAAAAACCCCACAGCAGTTCTATACCTGAAAAACACACAAAGCCATTGTAAAAATGACTGATTTTATAGCTGGAGAAGGACCTAAAAAAGTTCATTTCCAACCAGAGTTTACAAATTCCACCACCATTTTCCCTTTAAATTGAGCACTATCAGATAGGGGAGGGACACTGACGTGGAAACAGAAGAGCTATTACAATATGAAAGGCTGATCATGTGCAACATTTTGGATTTCTAGACCATTAATATGCTTAAAATTGATCTTGCAAAATTACCAATAACATCTTACCAGTATAATTCAGTAGACAGAAGTCTAAGCCATGACACCTCTAACACAACACTGCACTGGAGAAAGGACTACTAAGAAGCCTCTTCTCCAGAGCTATAAAGCCTAAGATCTACGAGCTACCATTCTCATACAGCCTAGATCAGTAGAGTTAATACCCAAGAAATTAACATCCAAAATTAATTATAAATAAATCTTGTATGTAAACATAACGTCAATAACCATTTCAGAGCAAACAAACGCCGCTGGATTACTTTTCACCCTCTGAATAGTTTTGTACCAAGCAAGCCCAAATGTCATGCAGCATGAACAAACAAGGAAACAAATACATTTCTTTGAGTCAGTCTGTACATCTACTTGCTGAAGATGGAGATTATTTCTTTACTGAAGACAGAATCAACAGAATATGCTGAGCTGGAAGGGACCCACAAGGATTACTGAGTCCAGTTCCTGGCACTGCACACAACCATTTCCAAGATTCACACCATGTGCCTGAGAGCATCGTCCAAACGCTTCTTGAACTCTGTCAGGCTTGGAGCTGTGACCACTTCCCTGGAGAGCCTGTTCCAGTGCCCAAACACCCTCTGGGGGAAGAACCTTTTTCTAATATCCAACCTAAAGCTGCCCTGACACAACTTCAGCCCATTCCCTCGGGTCCTGTCACTGGTCACCACAGAGAAGAGATCAGTGCCTGCCTCTCCTCTTTCCCCTTCCCCTCACGAGGAAGTTGTAACTGCAGTGAGGTCTCCTCCAGGATGAACAGACCAGGTGACCTCAGTCACTCCTCATACGGCTCCCCCTCAAGGCCCTTCACCATCTTCATTCCCTCATTTGGACACTCTTTAACAGCTTAATATCTTTCTTACATTGTGGTGCCCAAAACTCCCACAATATTCAAGGTGAGGCCGCCCCAGTAGCAGAGCAGAGTGGGACAATCCCTTCCCTCAACCGAATGGCAATGAAGAATATGACACATTTCTGTAAAAGTAAGAGCTTACAAGTACCAAATAACCAGCACTTCCCTTAGGGAACATGGAAGGACAATGCAGGACAAATCCGAGTTGCATAGCTAAATGCAGCCAAACTCCTTAGTAACCCATATATTTTTAACAACCCTTGATCAGTTCAGACGGAATTGCTTTAGTTGCAAATTCATAAAATAACCACAGTGCAGAGCCTTAGGGAACCCTGGGCTGCTCAGCTTCAAGGTTATGTAGATAAATTGTTTGCTTTCTGTAAAATTTTACCTCCCTGTTAAACCCACACTATTCCCCTCAGGTGACAAGACTAAGCTGGTGCTGTCTTGTAATTTAACAAAAATAACTAAGCTATCACCCAGATATTAGGAGACTAAAAATTCAAGAAACACTCCACTAAACAAAATCACAGATACATACATTAACTACATTACCAATTTCAATTAGGGCTAAGACTCATAGCTGAAGAGCATGTTTATTAATAGTAGCTTAAATGTAAACACAGCACCATATTTTTGCATAAAATCAACAATATTGGTCACAGAAGAGAAAAAAAAACTCTCACAGTTCATCAACACCATAAATTTCTACATGAACGGTACATTCATTTATTCTAGGGCCTTAACTCATCTGCCTTCCACTTTATGCCCCTGGTTATCTGAGGACACACACTGTAGGTATAAAATTATAGTCATTGCCTATAGGCACCATGCAAAACAACCTGCAAATATGTACTTAAAGAAAAGTCATATGGCCTATTTCCAAAGTTATTTTCTTTGGAAATGAATCTGCAAACAGCAAGAAAGCTTGTGTCCTCAGTTACTCCCTTTCAAGTTTATGGGAAGGAGGTGGTTACTAATCGCTGCACATTGACACCTGGATGAAGGGAAAAAGGGATTGTACGTGCCACTACCTCTACTTGTGCACCAATAGTGTAAATAAACATATAGGCAAGTACTTTTAAACTTCTTTCTCATGACTGAGATCCATGCAAAGCTAACATGCATTTTTTATGGTCACAGCAGAGTAGATGACAGTACAAAGCAAGCAGTTAAATGAAGACTTGGAAAAAACCTTCATATTATTGACAGTCTCATTAATATCTGGGTTTACTATTAGCTGTCACAAAAGATAAATTATGTCATATGAATTTTAAAATCCTCATGGAGTTAGTACTAACAGATGTAGGGGGGGGGAAAGGTTGTTTAAATTGATGCCTTCTTTTAGGTCTGATACTATCAAAAATAACAAGAAATACTTGTGCTAATACGAGACATTAAAAAATTTGCTATTGGATCTAGAATGTGACACAGGTTCAATATCACCTTTGTCAGACACACAAATCATAGGCTTCTAAGAACAGAGCCTGCTCTGAACTGCTAACATTGTTACATCTATAGCAAACCTTCATCCATTCCTCTTCCTCTTCCCTTCCCAAGAGGGGATTTTTCCGGAGGAGAAGTCATCCAAATTATCTAAATGCCAAAATTTTTGTTGAGAGAATGTGCACTGATGAGACAGAACTGTTAGGCCAGAAGAGTCCTAGAGCTTCATTAACTAGTATTTCTGAAAGTCAGGCAGTGTTGAGGGTGCTGGAGGTTACCAGGCCATTGAAGAGATGACAGGCATGTGTGCACTCCTCATCTGACCCTTTTTCCTCAATTTTCTTTCAAATGAAACTGAATTTTAGCTGTTGCCTAAAACAGCTGCTGAGACTCTTGAGTTGGAGGTGTTGCATCGAAAAGTTACCATTTGTTAAGCCTGAAACTATCAAACTGAGGATCTGACCTTACAGGCTTAGCCAATCAAAGCCAAGAGACCTTCATCTTCTGCATTCAACTCAGGACACAAAACCAGCAAACAAAACACGAGACCAACTACATTCTCTTTAATGCTACTAACAGTTGGTACCTGACCACAGAAAGAAGCATTTAGCACAGGATCTGATGCATTCAAAAATCCTATTTAATGTATGAAAATTGTTTTTATTAACTCAATTGTTTTCATAACTCAATTGTTTTTCAAAACTCAATTGTTTCCACTATTAATGACAGAAGGAGCAGTCTTACTGTTAGATCTATGCAAGTTGGAGCATTAATGACCAAAACATACACTTCTGTATTTAACTCTAACCTAGCTATCATCTTGCTGGATTTCTAAGTACATCATATTTAGAAGGACCACACACTGCCTGAAATAAACATCCATGAGGTAGGCATCCCTGGGATCTAGATGGTATTATCCTGGAGGAGACTGAGTTCACACCCAGGAAGTGCTATCAGCGTGTAGGTATGCAGGTGAGCACTGGGGCTGCATATTTTTCCTGGTTACCACTGCAAGGGAGGACAGGTGCCCTGTCTCGGTAATTTGGAGCCTATAACTCAGGTACTCCTCCCACCATCCTCTCTAGAGATACCCCAGCCCCCAGGAATGCTGCACTTCAGAAGCGCTGCAGGAGTGAGCCATGGGCATGGAGAAGAGCATGCAAGAACAAGGAATGGATACAATATTGCTTGTCAGGGTACACCCTTGGGAGATGAAGAGTGGGAAATAACAGAGGCTTCTGTCCCTGCTTCATGGCTATTCCTAGTTTCACTCAGTCACTGTGCATAACACACACACACACTCTGGCATTCAAGTCTGACTATCAGAAACTCGTGAGCTTCTCAGTTTTACCACTACAGCAGGTTTTCATCCTGACCCATTTATTTGTCCTGAAACGACTGTGCTCAGCAGGAAGGCTGCTCTCTAAGTTATGTGACACAGTATCCAGGAAGAATAAAAATCCACACGTCAGTGTATTTGTCCTTACCACAGGCAATAGTCCAATAGACCAGGGAGTCTGGAGCTTGGTAGAGGATTCGATATGGTGCCACTCTGGCACTGGAGTCCAACACAACATCAAGAGTACCCACAAGGAGACCTATGGAACAGGAAATTATGATGAATAAACAGTCATGGATCATGCAAAATTCCCCAGGAGGGGCCTCTGCAGCCCCTCCCCATTTCATTTCACCCATCATGGCAAAATGCAGACCTATATATTCATCGCCTTGCTTGTTGTCTCACGTTGTAAAGAGGAAAAGTGACCCAAGAAGGAAAAATCTTCCATTTCAACAGGACTTCAACTCTTAAATGTACCTCAATTCTAGCACGAAGACAAACAAATTGAAACAAAGCAGAAGGTAGTTGTGTTATGAAATCATGTCCAAAATTTATTTAGTTCTTTCCTGTGTTTCATATACTGTTGGAACCCTGGGGAAAAAAAAACACAAACCACCAACTACAACCCTCTCCTCCAACACCAACAGAAAAAACCCAGACGATTACACCCTGAAAGGTTCAAAACTGGAATGTCAGCTAGGAAAAAGCTAAGACTTCCAGCAAAAATAATCTTGCTACTTAACCGTCTGATTCTTCAGGGTAGAAAGGATCAAAATACCTTAGAGTCAAGCTGTTTCTCAGATGAAAGGATACTAGGGAAAGACAAAGCCATACTGTTTTCCAGAAGTAGCTTTGAAAATTCTTTGCTACCGAGGGGGCCATCAACAGTTGCATACCAAAAGCTACCAATAATTCCTCACTATATTTCCACAAAGTCTTGATCCTATTTTTATAATAAACGACACACAGAACTCTAACCCCCCAAAACTCTCTCCCACAAGAAAGACAGATTTATTTTTGAAAGAAATAAAAGGTTTCCCCCTTTTCACCTCCAAAAGAACTTTTCATCTCCCCTGCAGAGATGTCAGATTTAAATTCTCATGCTGAAGTTCCCAGCAAATTGTTTCAATTGTTTGAAAAAAATTTCAAACACACTAAAAACAAATGGATGAAGTTCTGAAGATTTTTTTTCTGCAAATACTTATTAGGGTTTTTTTTGTAAACAGCTGAAATAAACATTTTAAAACACCCCTGGTAAAGTTTCTTCTCCTTTCCAGTGGTTATTTTCACTTTTTACTGTCATTAGTTTTATTAGTTCCTCATTCTCCTCTGTCACAACTGGTTCAGAAGACTCTTTCCCTTGCTGTTCTTCTTTCAGATTTGCATTATGCATCACAAAGAGAAAAAAGCACTACCTGTTTTCCATCTCAGTAGATCCCTTAAATCTGAACTGAAACTGATACTTAGAAATACCCTGCTTATCAGTGATTTTGTATTTCCCCATTTTATGTTTTCTATTTGTATTTTGTTTTATACAGATCTTCACAGGTCAGACCAGTTGTAACCTCTTTCTGCCCAGTGCATTAATATCCACCACTTTTTAATACAAGAGTTCTAAAATACACGAGAAACCAGTCTGGACACAACATGAGGACATTAGTAAGTTGTGTTACAAACCTATCTGCTGATTATAAGATAGGAACAAAACTATTAATGTAAAATATCCCAAAATTCATTAGTCTAACTAGCTTTAGCCGCTCCTATTGCCATCTTAATCCCTCATCTCTCAAGCATTTTGATTACTGGTATACACTGAGAAGCTGCCTCTGAACAATCCTCCCCCAGTCCTGCTAGATACACCCTGATTCCCTCCAAACTCAGGAGAATTAAGTAGGTTATAATGTTAATGTTACTTTAAATTATTTTTTTCTCCAGTTAAATATACTCTCCATCTGAGCTTCACAAACCCAGTATGGTCCCGGTCCAGAACGAACATGACTGCTTCAACTGAGGGCAAAGATCCTCAGACACCTAAAGCTGCCAATGAGCTCAAGAGTACTGCTCAGCTGGAGTGCAGACCAAGCCAGACAGACACTACACTGCCTTCATCATCTGGGTTTGCTGCAAACACAGCAGAATTAAGCAAAAGATTCTTTATGCTTTTCAGCTTCACATGACTACTGACAGTACTAAATATGCACTAGGCATGATGTAATATCTAAATAAAGTTGTATGCTGGCCAAATGCAATCTTCTCTGAGCTTACAGAAACGCTGTTAATTCCCTGCATTCTTTAAAAACATGCTTGTTTCTCTCCTCCTGCTGTATTTCCAAATTTGTTGGCGTGTGGGTGGTCCTGGCAACAAATTCTGCCCCTAGTTCTAGGAGGGACTGCAGCTGTGAAAACTGGGATATGCAGGTAAGGTCAGGGAGTCAGAACAAACCTACTGACTTGGTGCAGAAACGTCAAGTTCAGAAGAGTTTCCCATCCTAACTCCTTCTCCCCTGGATATGGGAGACAGGAGAGGAACAGCCCCCTGTGCCACCAAACATTGTAAGATAGAGCATGTACCCAAGAAACGTGGAAAGCACTATAAAAAACCCCAAAAAACACTAACAAAAGAGACAAGCCAGCACTGAAACAATAGATGGGAGGTAGGAAAGGAAAAGAAAACAATACTTTCCAATGGTGCAGTAAGTAGGTGTTACCCTGGGGCTTTTCAGCAGTGGCAACAGGACATGGAAATAACCGTGTAGTGAGGTTAAAGGAAGGAAATTCACAGAATTCCAGAAGATCCCATGGAAATTCAAAATTTAGCTTACCAAGATAATTGTTACAGAGAGTTTATCAGGAAAATCTTACTTCTATCATGAAATAACTATTTTCATAGATAATACATGCCATATTTTTTAAAAATTATGTGGTTTTATAACATTAAAACTGGTTAATATTTCCTTGTGCAGTCATGCAGCTACACCTGTCTGCCCTCCTTCAGGAACTGTTCTGTTTTGCATTGTTAAGTCGGCATTGTCTTTTTGGTTTTTGGATATTTGTTGTTTGGTTGGGGTTTTTTTGCAATGCAGACATGTGATGCAGCCAGAATGAAGTCACAGCATTTCATGCTGATGATCTCTTTGGGGACTTTCAACATGAAGTAGAAATGAAAATTTAAAAAAAAAAACCAAGACCATTAACAGCATTTTAATACTGTTCATTAATTCTTCATAGAGCAAGTACCTTTTCAGATGTGATTAAGTAACTGAAAGTTTCTATAGAAACAGAACAGAAACAAGGAATCATATTCCTTAGATTAGACAGACCCTTGGGCAAGAGCCAGTAAATTACCCAGGCATCAAATCACATGACTATACTGATTGCAAATTTTTTCCCATTATTTCATCAGGTTCCTGACTACATACTGAAATAAGGGAAGAAATTCTCAATGTAAGAATACTAGATCTGCAAGCCCTTGTTGAAGTGTGATGTTTTCATGAGCAAAGGTTTAAAGCACACGGTATAATTTGTAGGGTTAACATTTGTCTAACTTGTGGCAGCCCCGACCCTGAAGGCACTAAAGCACAAGCAACCCTATATCGAGGAACAGTCCCATCAGACACACTTGCCAAATTTCTAGAGCAACCATACCAATATAGGGAAAAGGGAGGGATGAAGCCTTCATTTTGTTTGGTACAACTTTTTTTTGTATAGTCTGCTTCCTCTTTCACAACCTTGAATTCTAAAGCAAAGGTACAGAAAATTTCTCAGTATTCTCTTTCTTTTCTGTAAAACATAGACATTACCAGAGGAAAACCAGTGATATGCAATACCTGGAACCAGGGAATACAAAGCCACAACTGGCTGGGGGCCTGGGCAATTGCTCTTGCATCATGTTACTGGAAGGACAACCAATGCACTAGAGGGAATTACTGGAAAGGGGTTCAGTTACCTGATGCAATTTGTGCTGAAGGAAGATATCACACTACATTTTACTTATCTGACCACATTCAGTGGTGGCTCACATTTAGCCATAAACTGGAGGGGGAGCCTGTAACCACTGCAGAAAGTGTACAGACTAGCAGTCTGTATTCACACATCAAATTATGATGTACGCTACTTGTATCCTTGTCCTAGCAAATGATTTTCAACCTGTTTTTTTTCTAGAAGGGATTATGATCACATGAAGCCTGACCTCCTGCACAACACAGACTCCTTTTAAGTCAAATTATTTCTATCTCACCAAAGAATATTTTCCAGAAAGGTAGGTCATTTTGGTTCGAAAACTAAGCCAATTGCTTCAGCCAGTTCAGATTTTTCCAAGCATCACCGCACTCCCTGCTCTTGGGAGACCAGCATTCCACATGACTTACAGTCCAGACTGATTACAAACTGCCCACAAACAGTAATGAAATCAAGGGATGATCTGCTGTAGAATCAACCTGGTACACTGCAAGTTACCACTGAAAGCACACATACTTTAAGAGTATGGGGACTCAAATACCTGTAATAAGTCACAATGTCTGTGAGTGCATATCCATGGCACAGATCTTCACTGCAGGAATATTTCTTCCTCTTTACTTTCTTTCTTTTAAAGTAGAACTAGTGATTATTCTTTTATCTTTCACAAGGAAGTTGCTTTGTAAAACATTGATTACTCGTGTTTTTAAAGGAAAAGGGAGTTTATGCACTGTACACATGAATAATCTCTTTTATTATTGATGGATTTTCTTATGACAACAGCAATCCTCTTTCACAGTAAGTCACACTTTAATTTAAATAAAACACAGACAAAGACTAAAGAGTCTTTATCACCTTTCTACAGTCCCTCTAACAGCAATGTTACAATTATATCTGTGAGGCTTTGGCGTTTTACCTGCTAAAATACACCGGGTTCTCAGAGTAAATTGGATTACATATTCAACAGTGAGGACCTGGCACAGGTCACACACGTGTGCTAGACCTACCTCTAGCACACCTTATTAAAACACTGAAGCCAATGAATTACAATAAATAATGACACTTCAAAGCTTAGGAGTTACCAGCAGCCACGGCTTTGTTGCACAGCAAGCACCATGAAAAAGTTTGGGATGGTATCAGACAGTGATGTTTCCAACTCAGCTTTAACCTTAGAGCACAGGTGCTTTCAGCACACCCCAGTGATCTGTGATGCATCCACTCTTCAGTGACTCGGGGGCAACTTGTATCACACCTTGCCCAGAGCTGGAACGAGGTCACTCTGCAGTTGGTATCACTGTTTTTGTGCAACGTTGCCATGCAGGAACACCCTCCTTTCCCCCAGTTGGCCAGATTACAAATGTGTTATTCACCTGGCTGCCAGGAGCAGAGCCCTGCCCTGCCATATCCTTCTTCCACATCTACATGAATACAATCTACAGCCTGACAGGCTCTCAGGACACCTTCTGATAGGAGATTTCTATCTAAAAAAATGCCTGAACAAAGAGCATACGTGTTTTTAGCATGCAGAGCAAACACAAAACTATATCCTCCAAAAGAGGTGAGATATAGTACAGGTCAGACAGATTCCTGGAGTCATGCTCATGAGCTATCAGTCAAAGAGTCCTGTGCATGCCAGCAGCCTATTTGTGTAGGAGCTCAACACTGCGACTACCAGAACTTGCAACGTCACATGTACCATTAGTAAGAACTTTTCAAAACAGGCATCGTGACATTCCAACACTGAATCAGAAGCACACTGCTTAAAAGGTTCTCAGTATTTAAAGTATGCTGATGATGACGTCTCCTCTTTCCACTGAAGTGATGGACACATAATGAGCTCTGGTCATAAACCTGGAACACCCAAGGGACCTATTTAGACCGTAGATGTCAGATGATTTCCAAGAAAGCCTCAATCAATAGGGTTGATTTAAGTCATATTTGTACCACGACCATTCAGTTTTATATCGATTTAATGGACAATAAATAAACTCCTCCTAAAGTTTAAGTATTACTTCCTGGATTATAAAAACAATAGTTCATAAGAATACATAGCTAAAACATACAGTATAAGCTATTGTTTTTCCTAGTAAGTGTAATGAACCATTACTCTTCCATTCTTTCTCAAGGCAGCTCATGTGATTACCTCTCATTTGTTATTACAGGATGAGATCATCCAATTACTTGTCTGTCAAAACTCAACCTAGAGCAACAGTCTGAACTCCATGGATAATACTGTGGACAAATCCTTTTAACAGGGAGGGTCAATTCTGTTTGGTTTGATTTCATGGGAAAGCCTATATGAATAGTAAATATTATACATCACTCAAAAATAATTACAGTGTTAAACTTTCAATACCAGTAATAATACCCACAAAAGTAGGAATATAACCTCTTCACCGTGAACACCGCTCTTAAAACTTTATGAAGGGTTATACAGGTTAGGGATTTTTTAACAGGTGTTCATTCACATAAACAAAGGTAAAATAAACTCCAAAGATTTATTTCATAACTGTCTTCCCATGTGGGTTATACAGCATTTGCTTACATGGGCATGTAACGTGGTATCAAGAAAAAGAAATTTTTCCTCTGAACATAAGGTGTTGAAACTAAGATTTGTTATGTTTTCTCCAGTGTCTGCCTTTGTTCCTCTCACCATTTCCTTTACACACAACTTTTCAAACATGTTCAGTGCCATGGACTTTGGGGATGAACTGTCCCTCTACTGACAGTTCAGCCAGAAAAGTAGCAAAGACAGTAGTTGCATTTTCTGTCTTCAGACTGATGGACACAAATGAGGGAAGATAGAAAACCTAACCACCAATCTTTCAAAAAAAAAAAGAAGCTCAGGAAGGGTCAGTGTGATGATCTTGATGATCTGGCTTGACTACTGAGGGATAAAGCAGTAACAAACATTAAAGCTTTCATCCAACCTACAAGTTTAGCAATTGTAATTGAATTAGATTAACTTCCAAATATGTTAAAGTGATCAGCAATTGAATGACTACCACAATAGTTGTCAAGGTGTCCCAACAACTTGTGACCATCCCTGTAAAAAATCTGTATCTTAACTCAAACCTAAATCTGATTGGGCTTACACTTCCAGCTTTCAGAATTTTTGGTAACTTCTTCTGCTAAGCTGAAGGGCCCTAAGCAGTGTAAGTGTAACCACATTTGCCAGTGTTACCTACTAAACAATAGTTAAAGTATTTCAGATTTATAAACCTTTGCTGGCTTTCTCTGCAACAGAGAAGAAACCAGAATGTGCATTACATTCTGTATCTATCATTACATACTGATAAATACACACAAAGTAAAATAATTTAAAAAAATAAAAAAATAAAAAAAATTTCCACTGAGGCTCAGTTTTGTAGATGATGAAAAGTCCAGGCAAAGAACTCACACAATAATACATCCAAATAGTAAGTTCCCACAAACAAACCCACCAGACTTGAACTGAAACAAAACCTACTAGACTTAGGAAAATACAGACAGATGAGCACTGACAGGACATGCTGGACAGTTACAGGTATGCCATGGCTTACAACACAGAGTAAAACTGGTATTTGGACAAAACCTCAAACAAATAACCTCACAGTCCTGAAGAAGATAAATTTTATACTACTTTTGGTTTGATATAAACAATTATTCATAAATTTGTTTAAAAAAAAATTTTTTTTAGGAAAAGCAATGTCATGTGTCACTGACCAAAGCAGCAGTGAAGTCACTGAATTTCACTCAAAACTAATTATTTTAAGTATCTCATTCTCTCAGAGTAGCATAAGCAAATTAAACAGATTTCATCTAAGAGCAGAATTTAAATCAAGTACATCTGCACCAATATACCGTTCAGAGAAACTATGTAAGACTAATGAACAAATCAAGTAAGAATGAGCCCTATAGGGAAACAGAAACAAAAACAAAACACCACCAAATAAAAACAAACAAACCCCCCCAAACATAAAAACTCCCAAGAAGAACCACCAAACAAAAAGTCCCCTACAAAACAGAAAAAAACCCAAACAAACATCAGCACTGCTAACCCAAGAAAAATTACTGTAAATTAAATCTAGTCATATGAAATCGATGGTTTAAATTGAGAACTGAAGTGTGTACAGTAAACTCAGCTTTAACTAAGAAGGAACAGTTCTGAAGCACAGCATGGTCAAATACAAGCTAAACCTGAAGAGAAGCAAGAGTTTCAGAAAAAGATAATTTTAATTTCTAACTGTTCTGATTGAATACCTGCATATAGGTGAGATTTCAATAAGGTATGAGAGGAGGTATTTTACCGGGAAATGAATGATGCTGAACAAAAAATTTCAGTAATTTTGACTAACAAAATATTGTAAAAGGCAGAGGGAAAGCATAAGACAGGACTGTGAGGAAAGAAGAACAATAAAAAAAAATTTAAAATTACTAGGTGACACTAAAACTACTGCTGTAGAACAAATTCATACACCCCTACTTGGAAACTTCAAGAAAAAAAAAAATCAGAAATCAGGCCTAGAAAATACTTACAATCATTCTTCTGAAAAGAAAACAAATGGAAAGGTTTTCAAGAAGTCCTCCAGAACCTAAGCCTACCTAAGTACCAGATTTAAAGGCAAAAATGTGAATGAAATTTCTGAATATCAACACTGATCAGACAACAGAAGGATGATTAGTGATCAAAGAGGGAAAGAAAAGCAAGATTTCAGCCAAATGCTTAACAGCTCTTTATACATTTTGTATCATCATACTTCAATAGCATCAGTGGCAGGGACAACTCCCATCTATTACAGGAAAAGCTATATGTAGTGTGATACTATGATGGATAAAAACAAGTAGAGGTCACAAATCCTGGGGAAGAAAACCGAGTGGATTCTGCCTATGCCAAATATTTACAAGAAGAAATATTGTATGACAATACACGTGTTTTTATTAAGCTCCAAAAGCATTTGAGTATATACTGGCATACTTTGTGGAACCATTTTTAATTCTGCAGAAATTGAAACTGCAGAATTGAAACTATTGAGGGCCCAAATCTCTGTGAAATATGATATATTCTTACAAGGATGCATAACTGGACAGTGGAGTGATGGAAATATGGAAACTACTCACAGTGTAAAAGGTGAAGTATCATTCAAGAAAAGTCTTTGACCAAGAAGCATTACAGCAGAGAAAGCAAAGCTACACCAAGCAACATCTCCAGCCCTGTATCTGTGCAAACAATGCCCTGCTGCAAGAACTGGAGATCAAGAGAAACTTTAAGTAGGAAGTGACACACCTTCCAACTGAGGAACTGGGAAAGCATCTGGGAATTCAACAGAAAGACTGGTGAATCAAACAGCAGTTCAACCCTAGACATCTGCATGTTCTCTTGAAATGGAAATCCACTACTATGAAAAAGCAAAACACACCCGCAGCAGATCCCAAGGAAAAGCTCAGAAGCATCAGAGCAGATTTGGGGTACTGCCAAATGACAGAGTGGAGCAAAAGAGACTGGTTTCCACTCCATGAGCTGAAATAAACATGAAAAGCTGGTAGACAGGCTGGCCACCCCTATTCGTTATGCTAATGGCATCCATTTTGATAAATGCTACATTTGAAGTATTGGAAAAAGCACACGCTTTCTATTCAAGTGTATCAAGTTTGACATGCACAATCTTAACTGCTTGAGTCAACAAGGGCAGAGAGTGCCAAGGTTGTTAAAGCATGTACCATCCTTTGTTCAGGCAGATGATACACTGGTCAAAAGATTTTCTAAACCTTAAGCATAAAACCAGGTTTTCAAGCAACCTCGTCCTCAGCCCTCTGAATTGACAGGCTGAGAGAGCAAGACAGAATCTTATCTCCAAATTTGATTTACTAATTGTGTTGTCCAGCAAGGCTGCAGAAAAGTCTTTCAAGTTAGAACACTGTCACAGTATTAAAAATTGTATTAGATCTGACACTGAAGGATCACATAAGCCAGCCAAGTTCAGAACCTCTCCTTTCTGCCCTTCCAGCGTGGAAATTAAACAATAATTCCTTTTGCAAAAATATCTGGGGAGAAAGATAGTACTTCATCAGATTCTTTTATCACCAGAAGTCAGCAAATTTCCATCTGCTCTCTTCTGCTTAAACATTTGAATCATCTTTGGCAACATCTCATAAACTTATAAACTCCTACTGCATCTCTCACGCATGCACTGTCCCAGCTGTTAAGTATAAATATACCCACTCTGCAAAATAATTCACTCCTAAAAACAGTTCTTGCAAGCTAAGAACAATTTATTTGCCTTGGGATCCAAAGAGATCTTACAGTAACACTTAAAATTCCTTAGAATTCATCTCTATTTCACCCACAAATGTACACATGCAAAAGGAGCACAGTAGACACAAGATAATTGTACCGCACACTCAAGTCTCTCTTCCTGTAAGCTCCAAGTGAATACATTGCTCTGCCATCCACTATTAGTCTCACTAACTCCTTTTAATAATGTTTCCAAGTAGAAGAGTTTGGCAAACATTATCCCAGTGTAGCAGAAAGCAGTGAGATACATTTTTAAACCTATTTGTCGCATCTGAATGCAAGATACGCTTAAAAACATGAGCCTTTTAGTTGTTTATAAACTTTATGGCATGTTCAAGATCCTTACGTCCATGAAAGTAATACTATCATACAGGGCACAGAGCCCAAAGGATGGTAGAGATCTGGGTTCATGTTCTCTCCAAACACCTTTGCTTCAGCTGATTGCAGGCTGCTGTGCAAATAAATACATCAGATTCCTCTGGAAAAGGAATTATTTCATGTAGGCCAAACTACCAGGTTGCCCATGGAAGCAAGCAGAATATATATAGAGAGAAGGTTAAAAACATTCAACACCTTTGACAAAACTAATAAGAGGAAAGAAAATCCTTTTTTCCCTGTTGGTGAACAAAGGGAAGATGAAGCTCTCGAGCAAAGGTCACAGAGAAGCAAAATATAGGCATGGCATTATGTGCAATGCACAAAACAATTTAATTTAGGAGAAGGTTCATCAACCATCAAATACTTTTAAAGCAGCAAAATATACTTTTTTGCTCCTGTCCCGGAAGATTAATGCAATGATGCAAGATAATGTGAATTTGCAGAACAGCTATGAAAATCCAATTTAAAATCCAATTCACAAGTCTTTCCTATTTTCCTTCTGTTAAAAAGGAAAATAAAACCCAAGCAACCCTTCAGTTAAGGCATGCTTACAAAGAAAAGTCACATTGATGTGAGCAGTGCTGACATAGACACAATAATTTAAATGAGTACAGACCTTACTTCAGTAAGACTTTTAGCAGAAATGCTGTATCTCTTAATAAACTATTGATCAAATACACTTTATTAGCAGAGATGACCCCTATGGACTCACTAATCAGCACTGCCTTAACACATAACAAAGATCATCCTAATTCTTCTAACTTCTTACAATACAATATTAAAATAAGTGGAGAAAACATCTCCAATTTCCAAACAAATATTTAAATAAGAGTGTTTCTCTGTTCAACTGTTACACAAACCAAGGCCAAGAGGAGAGAACCAGAGAAGAAAGGGCCGATTTTTTACCCCTTCCCCCAAAGCAACTGATACTCCCTTTACCTGCAAAGGGTTGCAGCACTCAGAGCAGATCCAGGACAGATAACACCAGTACTGTTCTTCTGCTCCAACACAAAGCCATCAGGAATTAGTTTCACCACCCCCCAGGCTGGGTTTAGACTGAGATGTGTCAAAAGACCTGAAAGATGAGGACTTCCAGACTTTGGCGATGGTAACATTTGTCCACAGGATGGTAGTTAAGTGATGGCAGATTGATAACACAGAGACCCTGGTAGACATTTCATGCCTTCCAGACTCATTTTCAGAGTCACAGCATTCCATTCACCTCCAAAGAGGTCTGTCCCCAGCCTTCCCCGCCTCATTCTCAACTCACTCACAGGAAAGCACTCTATTTCTTCCTTCAGCTGCATTACAGAGCAGCCCCACCTAAAGTTCTTTGAAACTTAACGTGACCACAGATGAAGAGAAGGGCATCACACTTAACACTGATCAGTTTGCTGATGGGGTAGTTTCACAGCAAATCTAGATTTGAGAGCTCTGCCAGAAAAATCAATGCTTCTCATTGTCTGCCCCCTGCTAAAGTTACACAATGAAGCCATGTAATGTCATCAACCCCATAGTCTCATCAATCTGAAAGTCAATTGTCATTCTACAGTTCAAGACAAATGACTTCAAGAGTCAATAATGAAGGAGTACAAGTCAGCAAAAGCTAGATCAAAAAATAAAAAATAAAGGACAGTTGTATTTACATCCTCTGTTGCATATATGAATTCAGGCCATCCCCACCACAGTGAAAACTCCAGCATACAGTATTTCTAGGTAGTTTCAAGGACGTATAAGCTGGTTTCCCACAGAGCAACCAGGCCAAATTTTATACCACATTCATGGGTGGATAACTTTTTAGATTATCTCTGAGCAAATTTCAGCATTACATCACTACAGAAAGGACAATTAGGGAGGAAAAAAACCTAACCCACCATTCATAAAAGGTTTTTTTCACTCCTGTTTCCTCACTTTTGATCAGATAACCTCCACTTCTGTCACAAGAACAGTATCATTATCATCTACAGAACTTCCACAGGGTCATCCTAAATGCTATCATTGCTGCAAATTATATATCCTGTTTACTTTTTCGGCAGATTTATATATTCTGAAGCCTCAGAACCAGCTAGGTCCCTCAATACCTTGCTTTTAGCCAGTCTTTCCTACTGGCAACAATCCATTGGCTTTCTCGGCCTGCCTTGGCCCTCAACGGGCAGACCACAGCTGTTAGAACAACCAATGTAAAATTCCAGTATTTCCATGAAAAACAAATTATCCTAAGTTCCAATCTGTGATTGGCCTGCGCAGTCTACATCCCCTTCTTTCTCTCTTTCTTTCCTTCTTTTATCCTCCCTTCCTTCCTCTCCCACCTTCTATTGACCACTGTGTCAAAAATTCTTGACGTTTTATAGCACGTGGTCTAACAAGTTCCCGTACAGCCCCTTTAAATGCTGACAGCACTAATAACTTCATAATGGGGGATTGATTAGTTATGGTTTTGGCAACATACTGGAAAAAGTACAACTTTTTTCTGTCTCTTCTCTGTGCAAACAAACAAATCCCCTGGAAGTTGCCTTGTTGCTACTGCCTCAATGCCACTGCTGCTGCAATTCTAGGCAAAGCATAGGAACTAATAAAAGCTACATGGAAAGCAGGTTTCAAAATATTAACAATTTTGCCTTATAAACAGTATTCACTACACAAACTCCATTCACATACTAAAATAATGGATACAGTGCACAAATATTTACATTCCAAAGGGGAGGGGGAAAATGCAAGAAACAAAGATGGGACTATTTCTTCTACCAAATGCTGCTGGCTTATCTGGCTTTCACAAAAAAACCTGCACATTTATGATTCCTACTCCCACTCAAGGACAAAATCTTCAAAAGTGATCTCTCCACCTGTACAGTGGTATCACCAATCAGACTATTATATATACAACTGCAAGAAGACTTAGGTATATATGCACTGTGCAAACAGGTTGAAGAGAAAACTCTAAATTCTCAAAATGTTGCCTCAACAACTGAGGAATGACTGGAAAATAGATGGGTATCTAAAACGATCTCTAATTCAAAGATAACAAAGCCAGAAAGGTAGAAGAATGCCTTGTCAGACCTTCAGAGGCCAGGGGGTAATCCATGAAAGGAGAGCCTGAAAAGAACTTCTCAGTAAATAGAGTAGGGGTGAACTTTTGAGGCACAATATGTGTTTTTATTGATTTGACAACCCTGTCCATAATTCAAAAGATTTTAAAAAATAATTAAAAATCTACAGTCAATCTGGAGTGGCTGCTGGTCTCTTCCCACACAAGAATGAGGTGGGTTATCAACACACAACACTGAAGACCTTGGCAGTCTACACGAAAACACACTTCACAGCAATGCTTTAGTTCAGATTATAAATTGTTTACAAGTCCATAGAGCATTCAAAAGCTGAAGAAACACTTAATCTCCTGGCAAATATGTACAGGACCTTGAATCAAATACAGATGTAGTCCACATGTTTACTTTGCCTAGTCTGAAGTACGAGTTGTCATGGAAGTGGGTAAAGAAGAAAGCACAGGTTTTCAGAGAATGAGTTTGACTGTTCTGTAACAATTCAAAAAGTACCAGTGGAAACACCATTGGGTTCTGTATCTCCAATATACAAAAATGTACCAATGGAAATACCACTGGGGTCTGTATCACCCATATGCAAATGTGTATACACATTGCCTAGAGAAGGGTGGAAGATCTTGACAAATGGATATGCACAGTATCATTGAGACTCAGATGCTTATGATCCAAACATCTACAAAAGCTTCTCCAGTAGCCAGCAGTCGGAAACAAAAGCATTCAGGGAACATACTTCACAAGGACATCGTGGAGAATACGGAGAAGCCGAAGCAAATCTCTTCTAATTTATGAATTACAACACGGTCTACAAAACGTTTTATAGAAGGCGTGTTAGAGGCTCAACAACAAAACGCTCCCGGAATCTGGGCAAGTCACAGCCCGATGTATGGAGCCATTGGACACCGGAGGGGCGGGGGGGGTCATCCCACAAAGCTCCAGTGCGTAAATCCTCACGGGAATCTTGGCGTATTCCAGGCACCTAAGCATCGACGGGGCGCCCCCAGCCCGGACACTCTGGAGGGCGACAGGATCGGGGCGCGCCGCCCACATCCCCGGGGGACCCCCCGCACCCCGGGCACCGCCCCGCCCGGACCCCTGCCCGCCGCCGCCGCCCTTACCCGCCAGTCCCCCGCCGCCGCCATCGCCGCCGTGCCCCTTCCTCCTCTGCAGGATGAAGTAGGGGTTGGCCCGCTCCGTCACCCACAGCGCGTTCGCCAGCAGCACCTCCTCGGGGTTCACCCACATGCTCCCGGCGCGGACAAAGGCGGGCCCGGCGGGCTGCGGGGGCGGCTCACGCTCGCACCGCCCGCATCAGGCGCCACCATGCCCGGCCGGCGCGGCCGACGGCGCAGCCCCGCGGGCACCGGCGGGCACCGGGCGGAGGGGCGGCGGTGGAAGCAGCAGCAGCCGCATAGCCCCGCGATGGCCCCCGCCGCCTACCCGCGCTCCGCCGGGCGCGGAGGGGCGGCTGCGGCGGCCCGGGGCGGCGGCAGCTCCCGCCGCAGCGGTGACATCAGCGCCAGCCCCGCCGCCGCTCCGCGCTCCTCTCCCGCACAAAAGCCCGCGGGAACCGCCGCGCTCCCGCGCCGTGCGCGCCCCCGCTCGCTCCGCCCGCCGGGCGGGGAGCGCGCACCCCGCTCCCGCACCTGCGCGCCCCGGGCACGGGCACGGGCACGGTGCTTCCCGTGGCACGGCACGGATCCGCAGGGACACCGCGGGGAGGGAGGTGCGGGGCGAGAGCAGCCCCGCCGAGAAGGACCCGCGGGTTCCGCTGGAGGAAAAGCTGCTGCTCGTGAGCCGGCAAGGCGCGCTCGCAGCCCAGGAAGCCAGTTTTGTCCTGGGCTGCATCACCGGCAGCGCGGCCAGCAAGGCGAGGGAGTGGATTCTGCCCTCCGCTCTGGTGAGACCCCAGCAGGAGTGCTGCGTCCAGCCTTCTGTGAGAACACCAGAGCTGTCTCAGCCTGCAGAACAGAAGGCTCGGGGAGACCTTTGAGCACCTTCCAGTACCTGAAGGGGCTACAAGAGAGCTGGAGAAGGACGTTTGTCAAGAGCATGTGGCTTCAAACTGACAGAGGGCAGGTGTAGATTAGATACTAGGAAGAAATTCTTCAGTAGGAGGGTGGTGAGGCACTGGAACAGGTAGCCCAGTGAAGTTGTGGATGCCCCATCCCTGAAAGTGTCCAAGGCCAGATTGGGCAGTGCTAGTCTAATGGAAGGTGTACCTGCCCATAGCAGGGAATTGGAACTGGATGATCTCTAAGGTTGCTTCCAACCCAGTCCAAACCATTCTGTGATTCCCTCTTTTAACTGCCTGCCTTGAAAGATTTGACCTTCTCATCCTATGTCTCAGAGAAGTTTGTAAAATTGGGTGTTAAGAGAGGGCTCTGGCCTCAACTTTGAAGGAAGCCATCCACCAGAGGTGGTGAGACCATTCTCTTTCCACAGTCCCTTTTCTAAGTATCCCTTCTCTGCTATAGCCCTCATCAGATCTGAAATTCACCTCTGCTGGTGAAGACCACATCATGCCTATTGCTCAAAATAGGGATAATTTTCAAGGCCCTGAAAAGCTCTAAAATAAACCAGTATACTTGGCAGGTATGCCAAGAACACTCAAAGGCAACAGTAGTATGCATAGGTTAAGTTTTCTTCCCTTGCAGCTCTGAACACTCTTTGCTTTCCAAGTTGTCAGGAAAGGACTGGACTGGCTGGCCTCCCTTTACTCTCTCTGAAAACTGTCACTATCCAGTCAGATGCTTATCTTTGGTTTATTAAAGATGTGGAGAAGAATAAATTAAGCCCCAAAGAAAACATTAAAACCCTATTCCAAGCACAAACTACTCCTGTGCAGGCTGTAGCTTTGCAATGGAGTTCAGCCTTTCATCAGCCGGTGCTGGCATGGAGCTGGTGCCCAGTGCTCATCATGTGGAGGTGGACACATGGTCATGTGAGAAATGATTCTTCATCTGAGGTAGCAGTCATGAGGCTGTTACTGTGTAGGTAAAAGGTTCAGGAGAAGGAAGTGACCATCTCTGATGGACACTTAAAAGTTCCCAGTACTGCTCTCAGTTCCAGTGCACCATGGCGAATATTCATCATCATTGCTAAAGGGCAGCTGCACTTCAAATGATAATGCAGAAGAGCTTCTTTACCCCTTCTGAATTTATCACAGAATGAGGTTATTTTGAATTTTAGTATTGTTGAAATGGGCATAGACAGTTATGAATGGAAAAGTGTAAGCACCAAAAACACCCTATTATTGCCAATTAGTCAGTTTTGTGTGAGTAGGGTGACATATATTAGAAAAGCAGAACTTCTAACATATTTCCTATTTATTTTCCATTAAGTGTTACAGAGCATTTGAATAAAATTGGAAAGAAATACCATCACTCAAGTAAATGGCATTTAAAAGGAGGTTGTACTGTGTCTTTTTGCTGCTGTGTTGTAGATAGTATCAAAGCATTTATAAATGGGAACTGATCTGCTTTCACTGTAATGTAAAATAGGTGTTGTGCTATCATGGCTGACCTGTTTGATGAAGCAAATGTACATATGTTTTTTTTCTTGCATGCTCATCACATATTTTTATCCTTCATGCAGAGTGCTTGTCTATGTGTTTGGGGGGAGTTTTCTGGAGTCTTAATGCTCCATGATAAAGTTTCAAAAGTTTCTTTTTCATCATGTAGTTTGGGAACAAATTTAAAAACTTCTGGCTAGTTCTGTGAAATATGATAGGAATTTTTAAAAAGTGTGAAATGGAAATAAAAGAATAATTGCCCCTGCATGCTTTGTAGAGGTTTGGTTTTTGTTTTTTTTTAATTGTATCAGGTTGAAACCTCATTGTTGTATTAACACTGAATGGGGCTGTTTAAAGTTCTCTCTGTCACTAGATTTAAAACTTCAACATATGCCATTCAATTTTGAAAAATGAATTAAAGAAATCAGATGCAGATATCAATACAAACTAAGGAGTTATTTCATATAGTGATGTATTATAAGCCTCTCAGGGAAGAAAATAAACATGTTTCTAGAAGGACAACCATTCTGCTTAGTATCACAGACTAATGCATATTAACACTACTCAAGCAGGAAAAAAGATTAAATAAAGCAGACATTTATTCCCCAGAAGTCCTTCTTACAATGGACCTGTTCTTCAGCTGCAGCCAAGTAGCATTTGCTAGTGGTTCAGGATAGCCATTCAGTTGACTAGGAGCAAAGATTAAGTATCAGAATGTCAAAAAATAATCTTTGAGAAATGCACACATTGCTCAGGTTGGAATAACAGACATATATATTCAGGAGAAACAAACTGACTGCAAGCTTTCAGTCTGGATGAGGAACCTACCTCATCAGGAAGGTTAAATAAAACAGTTTCATATTCTGTGATGTATTTTTTTGCAATTCCCTACCACTTACTACTTTACTTTCACTGTGAATAACAGCTTTCTTAGGGTTTTTTTGTTTTTGTTTTTTTTTGTGTGTGTGTGTGTGTGCGTAGGATTCTGCTGTTCTGTCCTGACAAAGAGACAACTTGTTGCAGGTTGGTAAAGAGCAGTTCCCTCCTTTCCAGCAACATATTATATTTAGCCACCCTTAGGTGCCATACTGACTACTTTACTCTTGCTAAAGCCCTGTTGGTGTACCAGGCTCTCCCTGGGTAAGGGGGATGCCTGTCCAAAGCCCACACATCTATTTGTGGACTACCTTGTTTCATGAGGTGTGCAGACTCAAACTTTCCAGCTCTCCTGTCGTGTCTATAAGATCCTTTGAACTCTGGTAATTTCTGAAGTGTAGGTGTCAGAACTGGACTCTGTATGTTAACAGAACTGGACTCTGTATGTTAACAGAGCTGGACTCTGTATGTTAACAGAGCTTTGCCAATTTTTGTTTTGTTTCAACAGAAACAGACTCAGTTGTTTAGAGGATGGTGCTAGTAATGCCAAGGTTGTGGGTTTGATCCCTCTACAGGCCATTCACTTAAGAGCTGGGCTAGATCCTTGTAGGTCCCTTCTAACTCAGGATGTTCTGTGATCTGTAATTCTGGGATCTCTTTGCTAGTTTGGACACATTTGTCTGAATCATCTTTTTGTTTTGTTTTGTTTTGTTTTTTTCACAGAGCACTGCCCTGGGATCACAATGAGCACTTTATCCAAAATCTTCATGCAGTGAAAGCTTTCCAAATCAGGGATTCATATTTTGGCTATAACTGGCACCATTTGCCTTACATCTGATTTACAGATATAAGCACTGGGCTGTAGTAGAGTGATCTGAGTACTGATACAGCAGTGACCTTACATCACTATGTATTATCTTGTCAATCCCTATGTCATTTAGAAACAGTGTCATAAAGATTCTTTAGCAGAGTGTTGATCATGTGGTATATTAAAATTATACATGGACTGCTACAAGTTTCCCAATCATCTATTATCCCCTTTTCTTAAATATCTCGGTGGGCTTGTTTCAAACCCAGATCTTATGACCAAGTTAATTTCATACACGATCCATCTTCACAATTAAAACTCTTTCAGCAAAGCCCAGACATGTGATATCAACTCAACTCTACTATGTCTATTACCTAAAGCCTTCACCCTGCCAAAAAACAAGCTTTGTTTGACAGGACCTACTTCCACAAGACCGTATTTGGAATGGTCAAGAAAAAATACAGTTGTATTCTCATCCTGGAACTATCTGTTAACATTGTGACAGATTGGTTATTCTGCTATTGTAATGATCTGGTTCATATTTGTTCAGTCTAACTAATTAACAGAGCTGCTTGTTTCAAAATGTGGCAACTACATCAGTATACAGATGAACATATAAGAATTTCAACATCTGGTATCTTCCAGTGGAGTGGAAAAAGAAAAAGCTTAAGAATGAAAACTCCAAATAAGTTATTAAAATTTCCTGTGACAACAAAGCTGACATAATGATAAAGCTAAGAAGAAAAGCAGCTCTTTTGATATGCCTTAGGAGACTTCACATAGCTGAGCCAATGTTACTAACAGAAGTGGAAAGCCAAGAAACATTGCAGATGATATTTTAATGCAACAGTACTCTGAAAAAGGCACAGTTAAGATGTTTCAGTGAGATGCTAAGAAAAAAGGGAGGTGTACACCTTGATAACAGCAGAATTGGCCCCTTTCTCTCAGATTCTGTGATCCAACTCCATCTTGCACCTTTCTGTCAGCACCTTCCAGAGCCACCAGCAGCCAGGCAGATGAGAAGTCACCAAACCAGTTCAGCAAGCAGCTTCCTTGGCATTGCCTCTTCCGCATGACAGGAGTGAAAAAGTTTGAAGAAAAATACTGGCAAGGAATGAGGTTTCTTTTAAAGATTTCAATGATTTCATTACGTGCTCTTGTAGATAATAATTTGAACCAGTTGGAGATGACAGATTTCTTGAGGAACAACATAAGTTTTGTTGAACAACAGAGAAATGCTGGACTTAATTTGTCTTTAAGAGTGTTAGTTCTCAGTAATTACTTACCACAGAATCTCTTCATTAATTACTTATGCGAAGTACCTACATTTAAATACTTTTGTATGTGTCATAAGACTTAATTAGCTTAGCCCATTCATAAACTGGTTAGGTTTGTTTATCCTTAAATTCAGAATAAATTTTGTTTATGGTGTTCCTTGCTTTTCTATATGCTGTTTTTATTGTTTGTGTTATCTTAAAATAAGAGCGTACATCTGATGTGCAATTATTTAGGGAAGCAACATTCCATCAGGAATGAGGAACAAACCTACATTAGACCTCTGGTTACAAGTAAAAGCCAGGGTTCTAGTCTGTCCGTTTACTCATTTGTGTATTGAATGATTTACAGGGTTAAGTTAATTTGCAGTTAGTTTACTGCAATGCTTTTCTTACTGTAGCCCGGGGTCTCCAGGAATGTTTCTGGTTGCTGAAATCAGAAACCTGAAAACCATCTCAGAGATCTTCCAAGCATAAATGGGCAGGGAGATATCAGGAAGCAGAATACACATTTTCCCCTCTGGTTTGGCTTACAAACTCAGTGGATAAATAAAAGTTGTAGTAATATGTTATAATTGTGATTTTTCTGTTTAATTGTGTACCTCTTACCAAATAATGCAATGTGATTATGGAGGGAGTCAACAAAGAAGTCGACTTAGCAAGTGCTGGCATGGAGATGGTAAAATAATTTGTGGGTGTGGATGTGTCTGTTCAGAGAGTCTGTAAATGCAGGTGGGGGTTTTGCTTATTTCTGGTTTGTTTGTCTGGGGTTTATTATATAAAGTAGTAGTCAATATAGGTTTGTGTTCTAAGTTATGTCTTTTCTGTTGAACAGGCTCTTCAGAGAACCAATTATCTTTGATATTATTTCTGACACTTTGAGCTTGGGTTAAACTGGGGGCGTCATTTTTGGGTTAAACTCCTCGCTGGTCTTACTAAGGTCCTTCAAAAAAAAATTGGGGAAAATTGGGTTCAGTTGAATAATCATTACCTTCTTTCACAAATTATTGTGCTGTGTATTTTTCTCTCATTTTACCTATTTTATTTTATCTTTCTTTTTAAGTGTCTCTGAGATGTTCTGTGCTTGCTTACAGAATATAAGAGTATGTGGCATACACCCAAGAAGCTCCTAATACAACTCAGTGCAGTCAGTAGAGATACATCAACAAGGAATCTTGCTTTGTGTGACTAAATGTTTACAAAATTAATATGTGTCAGCTGGTATCTGAATTGATAGATGAAATTTCTGTTACATGTTCTTAAAGGAACTAGATGGCTCCTGAAATGCTGATAAAATATGCTTGATTTGACATCTAAATGATGGGTAATAAACTGTTTACCACTTACTTGCCTGTTTATTGAAAGTAACATAGACAGCACCAAGATTAGTTAAGATACTGAAATTTGAAGAGCTGTTTTCCCTTGAAAGCATCACATCATTTGCAGTTGAATACATTAAAATCCCCCATAAATAATGGCATTGTACTTGGTGCAACCCAGGAGGACAGATTTGCCATTGCAGTGGATCTACACAGCCCCACAGAAACTGAACACATGAATTGGTTTTTACTAATTTTCTGAATGAACCATTTAAAGAAAGACTGACCTGGCAGTCTGCTCTTCCCCCTTGGTGCCCACTGACTTGTTTCACTCACATATTCTCACTCATCTCTCTAGCTGCAATTGTTCAGTTGCTTTTGGGGTTATTTTCCCCCTCTGTCTTAAATCTGTTATCCCAGAGGTGCTACCACTGTTGCTGATGGGCTTTCCTTGGCCTCCATTCTTGGAGCTGGCTGGCATTGGCTCCATCAGACACAAGGGAAGCTTCTGGCAGCTTCTCACGAAAGCTACCCTGCTACACAAACCCAATATGGTAGCTCTCTGAAACACAAAAGAAGAAAGAATGCAAGGTTTTGTTGCTGTTCTTATTACTGGCTTTGTAGATCAAAAAAAGCCTGCTATACTTCAGCATTCACCAAAAAGCTGTGGACAAAGGAGGTTTTGAAATGGACAGTTATAACTTTGGGATGGGCGATACCCAGTGTGATGTCACATGGACTCTTAATTAATCTACAGTTCTTAGGAAACTTGCAAGAGAATATTTAGGTGGAGGGAGATAAAAACTGATTACTGCAGGAAGGGAAAAGGTATGAAACAAGTTTGTGAAGCAGCATGGAAGGCCTACTCAGATTCCTCTCAAAACAACTCTCCACCTCCACCACCACCACCACCAAAAAAAACCCCAAACCAAACCAAACCAACCAACCAAACAAACAAAAACCACAAAACCCCAAACAAAACAAAACAAACCCCAACCAAACAAAAAAAAACCAAACCAAAACAAAAAAAACCTCAACTGCCACCCTTCACTTGCTTGAAGTTTAGACCTACCCCATCTTCATTCTATGTCTAGAATTAGCCTACTTCCCTCCAAGGAGGGAGCGAGGGAAGATGAGTCAAAAAATAGGCCTGGTCACAGGTATGTTGCTTCATCAAGTGAGTACTGGTTGTGGCTCCCAAGCCATCTGAAGTTGCAGAGGTCACTACAGGGGGCCGTTGCCATGGTGGGTGTTAGGGAGGGGATCTAGTCTCAACTTACCCCTCAGCCTTTTTGTTAAATCTGGTCATTCACACCTCTCTAGTCCCAGCCTGTAAAATTCAGTATTTCTTCATTAGGATCCTCCTTACTTTCTTCCAGCCCCCTTTTCTCTCTGTAGGCAGAAGAGAGTGGCAGTTTATTTTGGTATTGCAATACATGCATAGTGAACAGACCAAAGAAGTGTGTCTACCCAAATGAATGTAGAAACCATCATGGTGGATGCAATTTCTGCACAGTTCCTGGATGAGCAACACTTTACCAGCGTGCACATACCACTGTGCAACGTCTGGAAAAATACAGAAGTTGACTGTTTGAACACAAAAAAGCAAACCTTGTGGTAAATTGCAGAATACGACAACTCACAGCCCCCTCCCCTCAGAAGAAATGGCTGCTGTGGGCTGGGCAATGACTTCATGTTGTCTTATGCTTCTCTCCTATGCAAGGAACTGCTCTGTGCTCCCTGTCCCAAGGGAGCTGTATGGAAAGAATTTGGAGTGAGGGAATAAGGGACCAGTAGGTGTTGGTAAGAACAAGGGCCCCCCAGGAATACTTAAAAATGATTCATTAGTCATTTATAACAATTTACCTTCCATTCCACTGCCTAGGGAAATTTATCTACAGTAAATCAAATGTTGCAGCTGACCACATGTACAGGCAGTAGCTTTCTGTAGATAATGATATTTGGATCATTTTCAGGTGGATATTCTCACTTGTGCAGAGCAGAGAAACCAAGAAGTGGAATTTCATCAAATTTTCCTCTTTACTTGAAAACAGCCTCTAAGAGCAGTCATGGAAAATATCAGCTCTAAAAGAAATCTGTTGTGAAAGTCACACGACCAACAAGTCATAAACACGCAGAGCTATGGCAATTGGATTACAACCTGAACTACAACATGGGCTATGCTTCCAATACAATGAATATTTTGTTTTGCAGTTCATTTGATTTGCAATTCACATGGACTGTTACATCCAAGACTGCCTTGATAACAGCATTTCTAGGGGTCTGTGTTATTTTGTTAAATGTCCTATAGTAACTCTGACATCTTTTTACTCTTCTCTACTTGTTTACCTTGATGGAGTTGATGTGTAAAAGTTGATTTGTATCAGAAATGAAACTTCTGTTAAACATATCATATATGTTTAAAATCAATAGTCAGGAAGAAGTATGTCTGCATGAAGAGCTTTATTTCTAAGTTCTGGGGTGGAAATTAATGTTAGAGAAAGCCTTTAGAACATCACACTGTAGCAGAGAGGATCATGCCTGTGCTTTATACCACACGTGCCCAAATCTGTTCCTAAACCTTCCAGAAATGTAGTATACATGACAGATAACCTCACAGCTGAACACCCATCCTGCTTGTCACTGCACATTAAGCTGGATCTGTAGAACCTTACATATTGATTTAAACTATAATTTTACATGCTACACTTTGCTGGAGGGTGGAGGTGGAGTGGTACACAGGGGTGGTGGTGTGTGTGGGCAACCACAAACAACCCTTTGTTGGTGGTAAGGATTTTGAGCTCATGGAATTTTTAGTGACTTGCAAATGAAAAAATAGCACTCAAATAATGTGAACTTCTGTAAACATACAAATATAAATTTTCTTTATCTATATGTCTATGCATTTATAGACAACATTTTAGATGCATTTGCCAGTAATAAAAGATGATACCCAGTATCCAGTGAATCATTTGCCAATTTTATTTTCAAACAAATTTATCAGTATACATACTGTGGTCACATTGCCATGACAGAATTTCCAACAGTCCTGAATTGCAACACTTTGGAGAAACCTGAAGTTTTAGAGGTCTCTGAAAACTGAAACAAACAGGAAGGTCAAATTTCACATGTAAGAAGGAAAGAACTGGGAGATTTCTAAGCCATGTATGCTACTGATGTAATGAGGTACATCCAAAACAAAATTAAAGCTCTTATTTCAAGGTAAGATCCAATTAAAAGGTTGACATTTGTCATTTTGTTCTGCTTATAACAGCTTTAGTCTTTGCTACCTCGCCCTGCCACCCCAGGAAAAAACAGATCCCACTGTTGTTTCTGATGATGGAGGAGTCCTGCTGATGCAGCCCAGTGACTGCACAGCCACAGCTACAGGGAACTTGTCTTCATTTGGGTTTCCTTGTTAATTAGGTCACATTATATCACACACAATTTCAACAGTGTGGACAAAAGCAGCTTTGAGCTGCTGCTCTCCCTCCATCCAACTCCTCCTGGCTGCCCACCAAGCAGCTGCTGAGAATCTGGGATCAGGGTTTCCATCTCCACACAAAATGCCTACTTTTACTGGCAGTGGTGTTATCCTGAGTGCTCAGCCAACTTCTCCACCAGTGTCCTCAGCCTCTGGTACAAGGGGTGTTTGGGGCTGGAGCTGGAGACAGAGCTAGCCCAGCCTAAGTGGTTGTAATCTGCACAGGCTCCAGGTTAATTCAGCTCAGTAGCTGCCTGCTTTCCAGGCATCCAAAAAGGTCCTAATGTCTTCCCACAGTTCCCCTCTGAGGCAAAGACAGCCTGATTTCTGGCACTGCACCAAGACATATTAGTGTAAAGCTCCAGGGTACCTACTCACATACACATATGCAGAAACAGCAAAAGCACTGCTAAATCCAACAAAAATGTGCTTGATGGAGGCTCATACCCTGTCTAGATGCAAATATGCAAAGTATTTGCTGTTACTGGGATAAGTCCTTGGTTGTTAACATCAGAGCTCAGGGCAAAACTGTGCCCTGGAGCCATTCTGGTAATCTGTGCCAGGGTGAAGGGTGGAAAGCTTATCATTCTTCACCCCATTCTTGGCTACTGTAAAACAAAAGTGAAAGAAAGGGTTGAGAGAAATGGAAGAAGGAGAATGCAAAAGGAAATGGTTTAAAGTTGAAGGAAAAGTAAGAGAAAAGGATACGTAAATATACAAATAGAGGCAGAGAAAAACAACTAATAGACATGTACAGAAGATGGGATGGGGAACTAAAGGACAAAAAGGAAGAAATTAAAGGGCCAAGGCAGAACATCAAATTATAGCAGTGTTTTATCACTGGAAAACTGTTTCAGTGCCTTGTTGCCTGCTTTCTTGGAGCACAGGAGAATTCAGTCAACAAAAACATCCTGGCAATCCATGCCAAGGCGTGTGCAGAGCCAACGCTGCCAGGTCCTGGCAAGTGCTGCTGGAGCTTTGTGCCCTGTGCCAGAGCCTTGCTTTCTGCTCATCTCCTTTTTCACTCCTCAGGGCAGCTCCTTTTTGTTGGGAGTGGTTTCTTTCTGGCTGCCACTTTCAACCTCAGTGGAAGGCAATTCTCAGTGCTTTGGCTTGTGATTCCATGGGCCCACAGCATCGTAGGAGTGCTCCTGTCATCTCTGGCAGTGCCTTATTTTCCTTCTTTCCATCATGATGGGATGTCATCAGGGTCAGGCTTGCTCTACCAGTGGCAGAATGAAATTGCCTACTTTCACTGCACAATTGCAAGGTAAAAAACCCTTCAAATTACAAACCACCAAAAAACCACAAACAGCTGAAGAGAGATCACTTGACACAAAGAAAGCCTTATCCCCATTAATCCTGCTGCTTAGCATCAGCCCAATTTAAGTGGCATAATCATCTGCTCATTACACAGAAAAGGGCAAGAGACGTGCTACTGGCTGAGGGAAAAACAAAGCAACCCACCAAGAGCAGCAAAACCAGTGTGACCTGGAGAACTTAAATAATTTAGAAGTTGAAGAAGTCATCATTCTATAATAGCAGGAAAGGAAAACAGATTCGGTGAGGGTTTAAGTATGACCAAGCATGGTGATGAGACCATTTCAGAAAGGGTTTTGTATTAGAATGGTCAAAAAACATTGTTGAAAAAAAAAGAGAAAAACAGTTAACAAATCAAGGATGACAGAATAAATGAAAGATGACAGCAATGATAAAAAAGAAAGGGAATAAAATATGCCAGTACCTAAGATTGATGGTGGAAGAATTTACTTAATAGACTTATGGAGAAAAGTCATTATCTCACAGCTAGTAAGTATATCAATGTGCACACCATGGCTCTCTTACTGAAATTAATTATTCTTGAAATCTCTATCTTGTCCTCTGAAGACAAAAAGTAGGATGCATTAAATGAATCTTTCAAAATAATTTTTCAAGAAAGACACATTTCAAGCACTATTATATGCTCCATTAAAACACAAAAAAGCTGCTTCTGTGGGTTTTTTTCCATGCAGCATCCAAAAGTAAAGTTGGTAGTGGCACATAACCACAGCAGGAAACCACTTTTAGCACTTTCAATAATTTTTCTAGGTATGACTAAGTATGAAATTGTTTCACAACAGGTAGGGCACCAGAAGCATTACTCAGTCTTCAGCTGTGCTTAACTACTTGTTAAGTGTATTTTCAGAATATAACACTATCCCATAAAATATCAGCTCTGAATTATACAGAGCAGTCCATAAACATAGCAACATATAGAAAGAAAAAAACTCCTTTCTAAGTAACTCACACTCCATCTTAAACTGATTCCAATGTTGAAACAAGTTTACATACACATATTAAAATTTTCTATTAATAACACCCCACAGTCTTTCAACAAGTGAACATTTTTACCACTTGGAAGCTCTGAACTGACTGCCTATACCGTTCTGAAGGTCCCCTGCTGATAAGCTTCATTAGTTTCTCTGTAGAATCAACTTATTATTTATTATTATGTATACTGTATGCATATGCATTATTAATAGCTTTGTAAACCCGCGCTAATGACTTTGGTTTGTCCCCTTCCAGAAGCTGTCAAATGCCAAAGAAATACCTGATGACCTGAGGATTTTTTCATCCCCACTCAGAAGCATTCATGCACAGCAACTATCTCAAAACTCCGCAGCTCATAGCTCCTTACAAATCAGCAACTGCAGACAAGAGAAAATTAGGGTTGAAAATAATGACTATGGGTTGTTTCTTTTCCTTTTTATAGAAGCATGGATGGTTTTCACATAAAGACCGAAGTGTGTCATCGCAGACATCAGTTTTGTGGTAGGATGGAGGCTCGAGCATTCAATGTCTAAAATTTTACAACAAGTAATTTAGGAAAAATAACTATTTTATACCTCAGAACTCATTTTTTTTTTTCTGTAAGCATACCTATGCAGAGAAGTGATATTCCTGTAGTCATGAAAAAGAGTTGTGGAAATTCAAGGAAGTTAATCTGACAAGGTTGAAAAGCATTGCAGGTAATCTGGTACAATAAATTCAGAAAATATTGATTCAATTTTACATAAAACAATCATTAAAGCAGTTACAGTCCTAACATATTTCAAAATGCATGTACACACACATATATATAGAATGGAAAAACTCAGAAATCAATTTGTGCATATCAGAGAGAAGCAGCCATTTCATTCTCTGCACAGCTTCCTGACTTATTTTATTCGTGGTTTGCTCTGAAAAGATGAAGTGTTTCTGCTCTCAAGGCAAGAACAGACACAGAGTTTTTCAGAGACTGGAAAGTCATGTATGTCTGGATCAGACTGATTTTGTTTTACTCTTTAAAAAAAAAAAAAGTGGGGGGAAGAAAACAAGCTCTTGATACAGAAGGAAATTGCTATAGAGATGAAGACAGGCTCACACAAACACATAGCACAGACAGATATTGGAACTAGATGACTTTTAAGGTCCCTTCCAACACAAATAATTTTACAATTCTATGCATTTTGGCTATCAGAAGGCCCTGCTGTTGCATGCATGTTTCACCAAAGCACAAGTCTTCATGCCCATCTACATTTTTACAGTGTTTTCTTCTCATTCTGATTGATTTCTGATGCATATTAGTTGCACACAGGGGGGTGCCAGAATGATGGTGCCAGACTCTTTTCAGTGGTGCCCAGTGACAGGATGAGGAGCAATAGCAGTAAACCAAAACACAAGAAGTTTCACCTCAGCATGAGGAAGAACTTCTTTACAGTGAGAGTGGCAGAGCACTGGAACATGCTACCCTGGGAGGTCATGGAGTTTCCCCTCTGGAGACATTCCAAACCCACCTGGACGTGTTCCTGTGTAACCCTGCCTTGGCACAGGTGTTGGGCTGGACAATCTCCAGAAGTCCCTTCCAACCCTAATTCTGTGATTGATTTTCTACAAACTGATCATGTAGTCAAAAATCCCTTTTGGAGCCAACCCTGCAAATTTCAACAGTTAGCTGGAACACCAATCTGTTGAAAATGATTTTGCCACTTGCTTTAGACTCCAACCCTCTGATTGTACCTGCAAAAGTATCTAACACCCTTAAAATCTGTGAGAGTCTTCAGCATACTCCAAAACGTAAAGGAAACTGCTGACACCTTCAGACATCAAACACAGCCTGGGATAAGAACACCTCTGAAGAGATCCATGAATGAGAGCCACCCTCACTGGTAATTTTCCATAATAAATGACCAACAACAAGGTAAATTCTGTTTAAGCTTAGAGTTGTCTCTCACTCGGGTCAAAAGATGCAAAAATGTGCCTTCCTTAATGCAGAAGGACCTCAAGAGAGCACTTTTGTGCAGACTGTTACCAGAATATTGAGAGGGTAATATTGTTAGTCCGTGACATTTAACATATACAAGAAACAGGAGGTACAGTCACAGTTGGATAATGTGCAAAAGTTACACACCTGCTTTCACCACATTTCCTGTTAAAAAAACCACAACCAAACAACCAAGCAAATAAAAGAACTCAAACCTAGATGATTTGTAGAGAGACATTTACCCTCAGATATTCTTGATAATGAAGTGCCAGTACTAGTTTCAGAAAGCAGGAAAAAACCGTGCTAAAGAAACAGTGTTCTGACCTGATAAAGTTTTCATGGGCTGCCTGCCAGCTGTAGGTCAGTCTCTCAGCATTTCCTCTGTGCTCTTTAGTAGCTGAGTATCAAAGTAATTGGAGAAGGAAGAGAAGAAAAAAGGTAGGGAGGAAAAATATATCAGTGGAATCTGGGTAATCTGTTCAAGGAACAAAACTCCAGTGTAATGAATAACCTGTGTAATCATTCCAAAATAACTCCTCAGACACATTTAAGAACAAATTTGCTTTCATCAAGCTTAAATCTGAAAGTGAATTGTATTGATCTGGATCAAGCAACTACTTTTTTCCTCCCAGAACAAGATAATGTTCCAAGGAATCCTTCAGATACAAGTATTGCAATATAAATCCACACCTCACATAACCTACCTTAACTTTCATATGTAGATCTGTGTTTTGAAGAAGGACAAAATTGAAAATTATTGCTATTATAAGTATTTTGAAATGATGCTTTAGCAGCTGCATCTTAGTTCATGACCATGGGACCAGGGATAATTTGGAGGTTTGGGGATAGTCCATTGATTACCAATCATCACTTAGGTCAGTAGATCCAGACCAGGGTGACACCACTGGGAAGATAACAGTGGCTTCCACCTGCTGCAAATCCACACATCAACAGCTTTATGCTGATGCATTTCAGTTGTGTCTATGCACTATCATGGCCTATATTTAGCTTTGCATTTTGTGTCCACACATGCCAGCATGGTCTGTCTTCCTTTCTGCTGATGGCCTCAGTAGCCAGGGGAGCCCACATATTTGTTTCCCAATGTTCACCTGTGTGTCCGGATGGGAGGTGGTCTGGTAACAGCCAGAACAGGGAGGCATATGATGGATGAGTTATTCATTCATGCCTCATTCTGCTTTATTATTTGTGGGCACAAAATATTTATTTGATAAAGCTGCACTGCTTGCTTAACCAATTGCATCTTTCAAACTTATTTATGAGGGATGACAGATGGAGTTACAGTGCAGGGTAACACTGATGGATGGCAAGAGCACGTTATGACACCAGGATGGCATGGGAAATTATTCTTTGATTATTGAGAAGGAAGAGGCCTCTCCTAGCACATATAAACAATACCCCATTATCTGCTGCACCCCTGTTGTCCTCAGTGAAAGTGGAAGGACTGCCAAATCAGGAAAACATTATTGCTAATTTGCATCTATTCAGCTTATACAGATGCATCTACTAAAGCTCAGAGGTCATGAAAGAATACTTATTTAAAAATCACTTGGTAGAAATATTTTCTTTTTCATAGCATACACTTCAGTGGTAAGCAGCATTAGTGAAAGATTTAAACATTACATCCCTTTGAATGTTTAAACCGCTTTTTAATAATTACATTAGTTCAAACAACAGTCAAGTCACTTCCATGCTCTTTCCTGTGCTACTCAATCCAGATCCACAGCCTTGCCCTTGCTCCAGTGGATCTGGATTTCAGAGTGCACCAAGCAACCTACCCACACCCACTCCTGCATCCTCTTTGTGAAGCACATAGCTCTCTCTCTCACCTCTCTTGAATCACCAAGAGCAGCTAGGCCAGGGTAGGAGCTGGAAAAGTGGGGCCACTCTCCTTATGAAAATATACTTTTCTCTGGACTGTAAACAAGGGATACAGATTTAAAATCCCAAAACAGGGTCAACCAAGCCCTACTTCCTCACTGAGGCACATTAAGCTTTTCAAGGTGCACCATGTGGAGGTTCTTTTTCAAGAGGAGTTAATCTTCCTCTGCAAGAAATGGTAACCTTTATCTGGCAAAGGAGGGACCCAGGAGACCACGTTGCACATCCTGACTGTTTCACATGCCCAGCAGCTGAGTATCAGCCTTGGAGGCAGTGTTTGCTCAACCATGAGCTCAGCAAGCTGACAAGAAGGTAGCTCTTCCATGGGTCAGTGACCTTAAATTTCAAAGGAGTGAGGCAGTGAGCTCAGGAAGAACAAGAAGGTCCCCTGGTGGGGGCAGAGGATGTTCCTGCAGAGACATCAGCCATCAGTCGGGACACCACTGCAACATTATGGGGTGTCAAATGTGATCCCCCTCCTCAATGGGTGCTCCCCAACTCTCCCACCCACTGACTCAGGCAGGCAACGCCACGGGTCAGTCTTTAAAGGGTGAACACAGGGAGTGGTGCCAGGGGTGTCAGCAGCTCCCCCACCAGCACCTGCTTGGCTGGATGCAGAGGCACATCCATGCCATGGGGGAAGGAGTGCCTCTTACAGGGTAACCTCACTCCATCACTGTTTCTTTAACGTGATTTCACCTTCATGGGCCCACCAGAGCTGTGATGTGCAGGGAGAAGGTGATGACTCCCAGGGTGGAAAGGCTATTTGCAGCATGTACCTGCAGAAAGCATCCCACTGTGCTGTATCAAGCATGATGAGGTCTGGCAGGGAATCACATTTCCTTCCTCTTTTGAAGGAAAGCACATCAGAAATATCAGGTTAAAAGCTTTTGCTCTCCCTTCCTTGCCATTAATGGCAATTTTGTTTAGCTACTCACCCTAGCAAGACATCTTTTCAAGTAACTTAACATACTCCCTGCCAGAAAAAACTGGTAGAAAAGCTCATTTATTTGAATGGATGACTTAAGGACCATGTGCAGGAGCAATGTGCTCATTCATACTTATGTTGTTTTGGTCGTGACTCCCACTATAACTATCCTGGGCACTTTACCGGTGATGAGCTCACAAGGGGGTGTGAAGAGACTGCCAAAGCTGCAGCAAAACAACACTCCCTCCCAGGCACACAAAGCAGACCGGATACTGGAGAGGGTGTTGGCACCACCACCCTTGTCCTTGCCGTTTCCAACAGCTCGGTCATATCTGAGCATCCCTTTTTTTCTCCCCTTGCCCATGTGGGCAGCAGCCTTTGGCTGAGTCCCATGTAAGGAATCAGCAACAAGGAGCAAAGATTTTTCCAGAATAAAGTAACAGGCACAGGTAACTCTGCCAGCAGGGCATTCACTATCTGGCAGCAGCTGTCAGCCACCAGTGCCCAATTTGCTCACTGTCAATTCATTCCCTTGTTTCTCCAGATGAGGTATTTCAGCTTCTTTTCCCAGAGCCTGCCAGCACCACACTACAAGCCATTTGGTGTGTCTGGCCCAAGGGATGTGTGGCCATTACAAGGTGCTGCTGCAGCGTTAAGGTCCCTGCACTTGGCACCACATCAGCTTTTAGAGAACTAGTTCCATCTTATTTATTTCCCGAGGCTCTTGATGGGACTGTTGCCAGGTGCTCTTTCAGGTACACCCTCAACTCTTGCAGCAGACAGATGTTTCTGAAACTGGGGTGTTCTCTCCTGCACCTCTGGCCAAGCTCCCACGCCTAACCACAGCTCAGAGACTGGCAGCTCATCCACAGGCACTGGATGACACTGCACACAGGTGCTGGAGGGACATTTAACTGCATCAGTCCTGGTAAAGCAGACCTGCCTCCTTGGCCAAGCACAACTCCTCCTAGCAAGAGGCTTTCCACCCACCTCTGCCTGACAAGCTCCCACATATGGGCTCAGGCATCATGGCTGATCCTCCACTTTGTCCCAGAGCCTGGCTTCAGGTTATCCTCAGACCATCTTCTACTTTCACAGAGACCACAGTCACAGTACCACATTGCCCTCAAGGACCAAAGATTTGCTTCATCTTCATTCCTGTCCAGTCTTTAATTTCTTTCTCATTCTTCTTGCTAGAAGGGACATGCTGCATTTCCAGCCAGACAGTCCCTCTAGCCCTTTCCTAATCACACACCTTCCTGGGGAGGATAAGGAAAGCTGTTTCTGCACTACCTCTAACGTGTTTTGGGGCTTTTTTTCCTTTAAACTCCCTACTCATAATTTATTACATATTTATTTATTTATTTATTTTAAAAAGCTCAGATACATAGTTCAGATCAGGAGTGTATCTGGAGGTAGCCGGAATCACGAAACTTCATTGTTAATCAACCAATGACTTTGGCTGGGCTGACATTTTCCTGGCTATTTTTAGAGTATGACTCAGACACTGCGCTAACAGAGCCTGCAAAATCCCTGTGGGCTGATACCAAAGCCTCACTCAAAGCTGTGCTGAAGCATCACACGAGAAGGAAAGGGAGACAAAACGGGCAAAGGATTTTGTTCACCTGCCTTCAGGGGTCTCTTTAGAAAAAGCAAATAAACACGGAAAATAAGGTGTTACAACAACGTAGTGGGATATTAGGAATTGCAAGGGAAATAGTCTTACCCAGCTCTCACAGGAACGTTTCCATCATCATTGGGCTGGTGGAAAAAACCCAGAGCCTTGGGAGTGCCTACTACTTGATATGCAGCTGAAAACCCAGAAGACAAATTTTGAGGCTTTTTTTCCTATAGCCAGTTCTATGGGTAATTAGCTAAAGCCCCTGTTTCTCTGCCTGTATGAAAATCCATGGCACAAGTCTCAGCTCCCATCTGGTTCCCCTACAAGTTGTTACTGTGAAGAAAAGACCCACGGACTGATTAGTGACTGTTTGGTAGGATCCAAGGATACAGCAGGATATTGAGGTTGGGGTGGAGGGGGGGGGCAGGATGAAAGGCATCAGGGTTTTGTGGACTGCCATATTCTCCTGAATAAATGTTATGCATCACTTCAGAGAGGGCTGACAGGGGTAACTTGGAGGTTAGGTTTTGCAGGTGCTTAAATCTCTGTGTGGTCTCTAAGACCTGCCTGTTGAAGTAGCACATCACTGAAGAAGCTATTCCTGTGAGCTGGTTTTCTCTTATGAAGGATGATGCAACCTGAGCCCTCATTGATCAGCTTTAATGCAAGTCAAAAGCAGTCAAATCTTCCCATGAAAAAAATCCCATGGTTCCTGCAGTCACTGCATTTTATTTTTAATATTTTTTTTCTCTCTCTAATAGCAGAAAGTATATTTGACTTGAAGCGTAATGGAAACTGCTACATACTGGAAAGGAATCATCTAAGCAGTTACTGCTTGGTATGAATGCCTTCAAGTACAGATCTGACCCAAGCACAAGCATGCACCAAGGCATCTCTGCACGCAGCTTGGATGTGGGTACCCTGGAAGCTCTGCAGGTGTGGTGAGGCCAGGAGCCTACCCCCAGCTCCTGAAGGACCTGACACTGTGTTTACTCTGGAAATGGATGAAATAAATAAAAACTATTGTACTGGCATCCACTCACACTAATCTGTGACAGTGAACACAGCAATGGTTCTTAGGGAAAAGTTGAGTTGTCTCCATGCTATCACCTGTTACTTGCTCAGCTTTCAACTACAGCTCTGTGACACAACATAATTAAAATTAATCGTTTACTTATTACCACGGTGCTACCGATTACCTACAACTACATCACACCTTCCCTGCTACCTTGTGCTATGCAGGTCTCTGTGCCTTGCTTCTTTGTTTTGGGATGCCAGGCTGTTTGTCCCCCTAGCAGAAGGAGGGTTTTCCTTCATTTCTTACCCTGTTACTTGGACATATTCTGATTTTATTCCATATGTGACCTCCCTAAAGGCACTGGGTTGGGAGGGAGCTGGCTGAGCCCATGACAGGGACAGGCTGTCTGCGAACTCAGCACCACATCGATTTCTATCAGCCGAGGGCCTGGCACTCAGCCTGCCTCGGGAGATGTTACCAGTGACTACACAGCAAGACACAAAACATTCATATCATGTGTAACTGGGCACTGCAGTAATACGCAGGGATAGCAGAACCCCTTGGGCCCCACCAGCCAACAAGTGAGCAGCAGAAAGCTTTAAGCCTGAGGAGTTCATGTTTTGGGTTGTTTCCATCCTATAATTATTTTAATTCTAGTTAGTACAACTACAAATATTACTTGTGGCGCCATCATCTTAAGCAGCAGCAAATCCCACAGATCAATAGGATACTGCATTATGTTATTTCCTTTCATTGCTTTTAGGTTTCACATGTTCCATGCCTTTATCTCAGACAGAAGTAAATAACTACGTGATTGTTTTCTGCAATGGTATTTTACACATCCCTTAAGCTTCCTCTACAAACAAAGTAACACACATTTTGATATCCATCTTTAATGGGGTTAGAAAGTGCTTTGTATCCTACAATATTTATGACTCTCTGGGTACTTCTTGCAGCAGATATCAGTTTTCTGAGGACTGACTAGAAGTGCCCAAAGCACTGCAGACACAGAACACCAGCTAACACGAGCCCTGGTGTGATTTCCAGCCCCATCCCAGCAGCCAGCTCTGAAGGCAACCATGGCTCTTCTGCCCACCTCAGCTCCCCAAGATGGGCACAACCCTTGATACACAGTGAATTATTTCCGCTGCTAGCATCCATCACCAATGTGGGTTTGTGTCACATCCCTGTGTGGCAAGCTTCACCACCATCATGTTTCCCAGGAACCTGGATTTGGGGATGCTCTGAACATGTAGACAAGCAGGTGATAAATGAAGGTGAATGATAACCATCACCACGAGAGGCAGGTGAACCTGAATTTCTGTATGTACATAGACTCTCCACAGCCAAAGAATAAAGCTTTTCTGTGGAAATAAAAAAATCCCAAATAAAAAACCCCACCATACTTCAAATTCATTCATATACACCCTAGATAGAGAACCACCTTTTTCTCTGCCTTTTTTGTGATGAACGAAAACCAGGCCAGAGTTGCCTGAGTACAGCCAGCATGGAAAGGTGTTGCTGCAGAAAATAGCTCCTCCTGTGTGATCAGAATATGAACAGCTAAGAACTTGCACTAAAAGGAGAGAAGAAAAATGTGCTACAAAATCGAGCAAAGCAGACAGGCTGCCTTTGACCAGCAATATGCTGCCAGCTCACAAACAGGCTGCCTCAGAGGGACACTGCAGGGAGGACTCCTGCCCTTACACTTCATGGACTGCCCAAAATATTTTGAAGGGATTGAACCCTGCACGAGTGCTGGCAGCACGGCATTGCTGCTCCTGCCCTGCTGGGACATGGGTGCCCAGGAACAGCCTGCGCACAGCCCTGAGCACCCTCCCGAACAGGGAGCATTGTTGCTGTCACGCCGGGCTGTGAGTACCCGTGGCAG